>NC_142156.1:14358269-14508423 GCF_024610735.1 Ursus americanus | reverse complement strand
AAGAAACCAGAGCGCAGGAAGCTGACGAAGTCCACCAGATCCGGCAAGGCGAAGAGGCAGACGAGGGGTTCCATCCTGGGCAGCCAGATGCAGCTCTGCCCCAGGTAGGGTCCCCCGCCTACACTTGCATTCTCGTCCTTGGAGCCTCACTGAGCACCAGGCTCCTGACCTGATATTGTAACACAAAGACTAGCCCTTCCTTCCCCCAAATATCTTCTCCGACCCCCAAGTGTTCTTAGGCGCGACTTTCTCTGAGAAATGACAGAGTATTCATTGACCTCTGCATATATATCAAGATTAACATTCTCTCCAACTTAGATCAGCCAGCCTGTGGGGAGTTGGGGAATTTGGCAGAGTCCCTGAGCACCCACTTCCTGCCAGGCCCTGAGCTAACTCTCAGGAATCCAGACACAAGACATTTAACGTCACACTGGACCGAGATGCGTTTGAAGGCAGGGACCTTGCCGTTTTGGCTTTGTAGCTGGGCACTCGGTGAGCACCTAGCATCGTGAATGGAGAAGGTGGAAGCAATGAAGCCTTTGGATGAGTGACCACCTCTCTGAGCCTCCACTTGCTCACCTGCAAAATGGGGATATGAACAGTCTCTGCAAAACTCACAGGGCTGTATGGGAAATCTCGTAATTTCTAAAAAGCTCAAAGGCAGGTGTGGGGCCTGTGCGTGATCACCACGCAGAAGGCTCAGCACACAATCAACCCTCAATACACAGGGCTCTGGAAGCTGGATCTCTCTGGGGCTGGATCTAAGCTCAACTAGGTTGATGGCAAGAGGGAGGAAAAGAGTAAATAAGGTCATTGGTCTTCTGGCTTTCTCACCTCTGCAGGTAGCAGCCTCGATGCAATGGGGTACAATCCGGGGGACCTGGTTGCTTCAGGAACAAACAGAAATCTCCCACATTCTTTTTTTTTTTTTTTTTTGGTAAACCCTTGATCCTTTAAGCCAAGCCCTTTGGCCAGTGTGTGAGTTAGTGAATCTAAGCAAATGCGGTCGACGACCGTCAGAGGTTTGCAGCTTCATTGGTGGGTGCCCGGTTGAGGGGCGCAGGGGGAGAAGATGGAACAGCAGCCCCATTTGAAGAATCGAAGACATTAGCTCAACAGACCAGGCGTTGCTTGCTCTCTGTTGGCCCGATTAGCACCAACCTCTACTTTTCTTTTCCATGTAGAATGTGGCTGGTGAGTCAGGAAGAAAGGGGAGCTTCATTATTTGCTTTTTGCTAGCTCTTGGAAATATCAAGAATACTTGGCCCTCAAGACAAACCCCAGCTCTAGGCCTAAACGCTAAGTCCAGATATGTTATATATTTATTCAAGGCAGCAATTGGCCAGGAAACGACTATAAAACACACATTTTGAATAAAAGAGGGAGATTTATGGTGCATTTGTGAATCTGAGTCATATCTCTCTGCCTCCCCCAGGCCAGGATCCCTTAATCACTAACATACCCCCAGCTTGTACACTCGGTGGGCATAGAATTGCTTCCTTCTGGTCCCGTCCCAGTTAAAGATGTGATGGGGATCGTGCTACTTTATCTGACAGTCAGTAAATGAATTGCCAATTCATTCTGAGCTGTGATGGGGGCTGGTTTTTGCTTTGGGAAGAAAAAAAGTGGGGTCCTTTCATATGTATCTTTGATCAGTCGGGACTTGACAAATTATTTTCATAGGAATTTCTCTGTCCTTAATGCCACAGGGAAAAAATGGATTTACTCTAAAAGAATAGCTTTTATGTTTCAGAAATTAGAGCAACGTAAAGGTCTTCCTGACCTCTCTCTCTCTCTCCTTTCTTTCCCCTTTCCCTTCTATTGCATTTTTCTCTAGGGAAACGAGGCAGGTAGCAGAGAGAGTTGGACAAGGCCACTGCCAATGGCTGGGCTTCCAGCTGGTTGAGTTACTTCAAGCATACAAACATAACAGGAAATAAGCCTCGCCCCCTGTATACAACTGGTATTGAGAAAGCCAAGTCAGCTCTTCTGCCCCAAGCTTCCCTTGTGATAGCTGACTTTTTTCTCCTTTAGATTTTTATTTTAAGAACAAAGTTCAACCTGAAGAATACCTGAATTGTGTTTTAGTAGAACTGAAGTATACTGCAACTACCTCATACCCATGGTTTAGACATTGACTTATCAGACGGCTAGAACAGAAGATCTCTATGTGATTTCCATATCAAGATTTTTATCAGCTATGGTACAGCCTTAAAGAAAAGAATGTATTGAGAGTATTAGTGGTACAGAGCGGCCATGAACAGTTGGGCAGGCTGTGCACTGCCACAACTCCAAGAGGCATTGTTCAGATAGACTGTCATTGCGAAGGCTATGCTCTGAGGGTTACGCCATGCTCAACCCATACAACTGTGGGTGACAGCTTTGAAAGGAACTCACGGAAGTGAAGGGATGATTGGAAAACCACAATTATAAGAAAGGGACAATCTTGGGGATCCAGGTGAAAGGAACTAAAAGAGAGTTTAGTCAGGGCCCAGAGTGAGCGAGTACTAGCAGTGTCAGTCTGTTTATTTCTCCACTCAAGATTCTCTCTCTGGTGGGGTTCCTGGGTGGCTCAGTCAGTCAAGTGTCCGACTCTTGATTTCAGTTCTGGTCTTGATCTCGGGGTTGTGAGTTCAAGCCCCATGTTTAAAAAAATAAAATACAATACAAAGATTCTCTCTGGGAGAGATAGAGACAGAGACAATGAGCCTTTCTTGGGTCAAGCACTCCTACTCGCTGGTCGAAGGGGGTGGGGAGCTTTGGGTTAGCAGTTCCACTCTCTTACTTTAGGACCTCCCCAACGCAGAGCCTGCAACAAGGATTTGGGAGCAGTGGTCTGTCTGGGAGAGAGCGAGAGAGCAGTGAGACCGGAAGGGAAGGGGGCCGTGGCTCGCTCAAGGCCGTGGGGCTATTTAGTGGCAGAGGTGGGCCGAACCCCTGCGTGAAACTCTGTTTGTTCGGGATTCCTCGTGTGATGGGTATTCAATATTTTTCGACCTCCTTGCGTCCATTTCTCCTTGCTTGGAAAGGGCACCCCAATGTTTTGGCGGGGTTTCTCTCTCCCTCACCGTGTGTCGTTTTGGTGGGTATAAGCAGGTGCCGTGAGTGCCCAGGCCTGATTCCTGGGCCTGGTCTAGTAGGACCGGTACCCTCCTAAGAAAGAGGCGCCAGAGCTCACTCTCCCTCCGTCTCCCTCCCTCCACGGGCGCACACAGAGGAAAGGCCGGGTGAGGACGCGGCAAGAAGGTGGCCACGTACAAGCCAGAAAGACAGCTCTCCTCAGAAACCAACCCTGAGGCCACCTTGATCTTGGACTTGCCAGCTGCCGGAACTGGGAGGACATACATTTCTGTTGGTTGGCTGTGCTGTCTGTGGTGTTTGTTCCCGGCGCGGCGAAGCAGGCGGGGTCACTACCCTTCCTCACGGCCTGCGCGACGGAGTTCACACTCACCTGCCGGCCCCCACACCACATGAGCCAATCCCCTGCAGTAAATCTTACTGTATTTGCCCGGCTGGAAGCCGGGCTGAGAAAACGCCTTAAGAAAAGGCTTGCGTAGGGGCGCCTGGGTGGCACAGCGGTTAAAGCGTCTGCCTTCGGCTCAGGGCGTGGTCCTGGCGTTACAGGATCGAGCCCCACATCAGGCTCTTCCGCTATGAGCCTGCTTCTTTCTCTCCTGCTCCCCCTGCTTGTGTTCCCTCTCTCCCTGGCTGTCTCTATCTCTGTCGAATAAATAAATAAAATCTTTAAAAAAAAAGAAAGAAAAGGCTTGCGTATGACTTACCTACACGCCACACGCGGCCTGGTCTGAACGTCCGTGTGATACAGGACCCGGTGGAAGAGGAGAGGTCACGTGGGGCGGAACGAAGTCGTCGCATGCAAAGGCCTCTGGGAACCGCCTGCCCCCAGCGCATCATCAGCCTATCGCCGGCACCGGAGCCCAGCCGAGCGCAGGTGAACTCGGCCCTGGTCCGCAGAACCGCGGGGTCGATTCAACAACGAAACCACCCAGCTGCTCGTTTTGCGCGTGCGCAACGCTGCATGGTAATTGACACATGCCTCCGAGGCTTTGCGCTGGGCCATCTCGGAGCCCCCCGTTGTGGCTCCAGACCGTGGCCGGCTGGATGCTTGAGGTCGGGGGATGCTGTCAGCGTGCACTGCACTGTCCCCCTTTACGCCTCACATCCGAGGCAGACAAAGACGACGCCAACTAGGCATAAGTCACCTGGCACAGAGTCCTTGACTCCTCGCGGAGCCCTGCTCTCCGAGCAGCACATCTCTTGAGCCACTTATGAATTCATTCATGGCATAGTTGGGGAACACCTTCGAAATGAAAATACAAGCAGGCAAGACTGAACATTCCGGCCCTCACGAAGCCCTCCCGACCCCAGGAGAGAAGATACGAAATGACGCGAGTAAGAAGGGTGAATGGCGATGAATGTTCGGGAAAGAGGAAGGCTCTCCTGACTCATCTTGGGTACACCAAAGCCTTCCTGGAGGACGTCAGGGCTGAACTAAGATCTGTCTTTAGGCCTCTCTATTAAAGGCGCAGAGGGGCCAGCTGCCCTGCAGAACACATTCCATAAGGGCTCCCATGTAATCCCTGTCTGCAAGGCAGATCTTATCACCCCCATTTCTCAGCCGTGGAGACAGAGGCTCGGGGAAGTGACTAAGCAGCTCGCACACCAGGGGCTAGCTGGGCGTCCAAGACCAGGGAGCCAGTGGGGCCTTGCCCCGCTTCCAGCTGCAAAATCGCACAACTTCCTCTACCTTCCCTGAGGCTGAAGGTCCGGAACGTTGCCCTGGCACACTCCAGCCACCCTGTCCCTCCCTCTCTCCTCTGGGCCCATGGGAAGGGCAGAGATGACACAGATCTGTCCCTCACATTCCGGAGCCAGCAGCACGTGATAGTGGCCAAGCCACTCATAAGCAGAGTGACCTTGGACATGTCACAGACACTCTCTGCTTGGGTGCTTCCCCCTCTATAAAGTGGGAATAAGACTGATGCCTACCTCCCAATAAAGGGACTGTGGAGGTGTGCGGCTTGGTGTGGGGACCATTGCTGGTCGGGTGTGTGGTCGGGAGATGAAAGCTGCTCTTTATTACTTTGCCGCTCCTAACAGCAAAAGCAGGGGACGTCAGCCAAACATTGAAGCTCGGCCAGGAAGAGCCTCCGCCTGCCCTCCGGGCACTCCCAGCCCCCAGCACTCGCCGCTCTAGGAACAGGGAGCAGGTGTTCTTAAATTCATATATCTGGCAGGATTCACATGTATGACTGCTTTTTTAAGAGGCAGAAAAAGGCATTCTGAGGTCAGAAAAGAGATGGTGCTGGGTTGTGAACTTTTGGGGTTGTAGAAATTTCTAGTCCCTCTTTGTTGCCACAGGGTTGGTAGTCACTTACAAAGCCAGCTATTCAAATCATCCTTGAGGGATGCCTGGGTAGCTCAGTGGGTTAAGCATCTGTCTTTGGCTCAGGTCATGATCCCAAGCTCCTGGGATCAAGTCCCACATCAAGCTCCTTGTTCAGCAGCGAGCCTGCTTCTCCCTCTGCCTGCTGCTCCCCCTGCTTGTGCTCTCTCTCTCTCTCTGACAAATAAGTAAAGTCTTAAAAAAAAAAAAATCATCCTTGAGATGGTGCCTGTGTGGAAAAGCTGTGTTTTAATTATTGTTCAAAGTGATGATGATGGTGATGACGATGATGGGGATGTTTTCCTGACCCTCGCTGAGCTGAGGTCCATTATAAAAATAATAGCAGATCACAGGGGTGAATTTCCCAACCAGCAAAGGAGGGGGAGGGAGGGGTAGGAGAGGGAGAAGGAGGGGAGGAGGAGGGAGGGATGAATAGCAATAAAAATTAATACTGATTCATCTTCTTATCAGCCAACAGTTATTGCCCTAGACCAGGCACTGTGTTCAGAACTTCACACTTCCTGGCTCCCTGCGTGCCCCCAGGGGGGAGTTCTCTTATTATCCTCATTCCATGGATGATTACAGGGAGGGTCAAAGAGGTTAAGTGACTTGCCCAAGGTCACAGAAGGGTCAAAGAGGTTAAGTGACTTGCCCAAGGTCACAGAAGGGTCAAAGAGGTTAAGTGACTTGCCCAAGGTCACAGAAGCTGTAAGTGGCAAAGTGAATTTCATAAGCCAGGTCAGGTAGAGAACAAAGGTGAGATTCTTAAAACCGCCTGAGCCAACACGTGTGTGTGTGTGTGTGTGTGTGTGTGTGTGTGTGTGTGTGTGTGTGAGAGAGTCTGTGTGCACGTACCTCTGTGTGTGTTGGATTTGTCAACAAGAGAGAGTCCGCCCCAGGACAATAGCCTGAGCCACCAAGAGGAGAAGCCAGCAAGGGGCAATCCCAGAAAGTGGAGACAGGGAAGCATCTGGGTGTCTCTGTGTTTCTGCGGTAGAATGTTCTGCGATTAACAGTGGGCGGGCTGGTACCGGTACCCAGCTCTGCCCGGTCCCCGGGCCAACGGCACTCTTTACTGGATCTGCATCCCCTTTGTCCTCAAAGCCGACCCAGGGGCACCACCTTTCTCACAAACTCCATTTGACAATGGCCAAAGCATACACTAGATTTTATTTTCCTAATTCTATTCCTAATTATGAAGATAATTCATCTTCATCACAAAAAAAATTGAGAAATACCCCCAAACACAAAGAACATGTAAACACTCACAGTCCTGCCACTGTTATTATTGTGTTCGACAGATGAACAGTGGTTTTCCCTGCAAGCTGGAATGAATGCAGTTGCATTTAATAAGACCGAGAAGCCGCCATGCACGCTGCTTGTAATCAGCGTCTTTTAGTTACAATGTATCTTAAATATCCTTTTCCAATTGTCTTCACAAATGTATTTTTTAATAAGCCATGTGGTATTCCATTGCATGGGTGTATACTAATTTATTTAACCAGCACCATATTAGTGGATAATAAGGCTGTCTCCAGTTTTGAATGATTTTAAAAATCATGATGAAATTCCCAGAAAATTAGTATGATGCACATCCCTGATTATTTCCTTAGGACCAATTCCTCCGAGTGGAATTACCAAATGAACTGATTAGTACAATTTTAAGGCTGCTGGTATCTTTTGCCAAATTCTTCTCTTAAAAGGTTTTTCTATTTTCATTCCAGCCAACAGCTTCCGGGATTTATTTTCTTGTTAGCAATAGGTATCGTGATTACTTGACTATGCATTTGCTAAGTCAAAGCATACAAGTTAGGCTTACCTTGCGTTTCATTGATAAGCCTGTCTTTTCAGGCATTTAATGGAGCATGTACTGTGGTAGGTACTTTATGGTACATTTCTACAGATATTATTCACTTAAATTTCAAAGGACTATTGTCCTTTGAAGCAGGTACACTCCTTTTAAGGAACAAGGAAGCTAAGGCTTGGGCAAACCGAGGTTCCATGCTGAGCTCTGCCATACACCAGCTGTGTGATGTTGGGGGGTGCTCCCAACCTCTCTGAGCTCAAGAATACTAATGATCTGAGTCTCTGAAAGTTCCCGTGATCCTTCTGGTGATCCCATAACTTTGAGTCCCAGACTCGAGTGCTCAATGTTGGACCAGGAAGCCAGGAGGGACTGTAACACTCCTCTCTCAAGTACAAAGAAGCCTACCAGCTCACAGATCCAGTTCTCTGCAGTCATGGGAACTAACTGGAAAAGAGCCTAACGCAATTAGTAGGTGCTCAACAAGTCAGGGTGTCTACCACAGAGGCTGGGAGCTTAACGCACACTTGTTGAATAAATGAATGAATGCAGAATAGATCATTACTACCCATTCATGAAGCCTACAGCTCATTCCTTCACCACCATTTTTGCCTCAGGACCTTTGCACAAGCTGTTGCCTCTGCCTGAAGTGCTTTTCCTCCCAACTTTTCATCTGGCTAATTCCTACTCAGCATTCAGGGCTCAGCTCAGAAGACATGTCCCCCAGACCAAGCTAGGACTCCTTGTCTTACCCCTTTATGACATCATGCATGCTGCCTTCATAGGTCTTGCCTTTGCAATCCATCTGGGCAGCTTGCTCATGCAGATTACCTAAGGGCTATTTCTCTCACTAAACCATACACTCCAGAAGGATACAACTTCTACCACCTCGTTCACTGCTGTGTCCTCGGCATTTACACATGTCCGGCCCAGAAATATCCACTAAATATACTACAGGAAATAGCAATTTACACCATGTCTCTTGCTATCTGAACAGTAATAAGACTACATGAACATTTGCATGTGACACCCTTAATCTTACCAATTTAGTGAAAACATCCTTTGTAGCCCTTGTTTGGAACCCAAAGAAGTTAACTTGCATCTGTCGTGGAACGAGATGTCCCTTTTCTGATCTACGAAACTTGCCGTGAGCACGTTTTTAGTGATTTTCCAACAGCAGGAACTGTTTGACTGCTGCGCCCGAGGGGTGTTAATTCAGTATTCTTGTGATGTTCTAGTGAAAAAATAAGACTGACTACCTTGTATAGCTGGTAGATGTGTTTTGGGAGGTAATTTTCTCAAACGCAATCTTTTTTCTTCTTCTTTTTTTTTTTTTAAACCCATCAGAATAAATACTTATTTAGGGTACGGTCCGAATTCATTCAGTGAAACTTTACTGATTCATTCTCTGCAGGGACAAGAATGCCACTGACCTAGTTTCTCCACTGTACCTACAAGAAGCTGAATTGTCATTTCTTTATAATTAATTCACACGTCTTGGGAGTTCTTTGCCTAAGAAAGGGTTCCAGGGGGATCTGATTAAATGAATAATTTGTAATCAACAATCCAGTTGTGCTGGTTTTCAAGGGGGTGTGATATACCTGACGCTTCTTGATCATTTGAAAGGTGAGGGCACTGAAATTACAATAATTTTTAAAAACCGCAGCATGAATTTTCTCACCACTCTGCTGCTCTGCTCTGCCCTGTATGTATTATACAGGACAAACCCACAAATCTTAAATTTGGGGGTTTTAAATAAACAACCATCGAAGGTCCCTAAGGTTGGTTGCGTTGGGAACTCCAAAACATGTGACTCCAGCAATTTGTTCAAAGAAAGAGATCCTTCAGAAAATCAAGTACTAGGTGTTATAGAAAGTATGACCAATATTTTTTGGTCGGTTGAGACTCCTGATGATTTTTCTTTTCCAAAGCTGACACAAATGCAATGAAAGCAAATAACTCTATACCAGGGATATAAGCCAGGAGATAAATATATTCAGCTCCATCACACGCAAGTACGGGTTTCCAAATACTCCCTGAGACCAGCAGGAGAAAGAAGCTGGGGTAAAAAATTGCACCTGCAAGACAACTTCTTCCTATGTCCTCCACCTAATTTCCCCTCTCTTTAGTCAGTAGAAAGAACAGGGAAAAAAAAAAAAGGGTATTCAAATCCCTTGTACTGTTTTAAGCTTATGGTATTTATTAGCATTAATTGTCACACAAATATACGAAACGAGTACTTAATCCTCACCCCACCCCTTAGCAACATAAAAAGACATAATCGCATGAAGACATTCACGTACAAACATACTCACACACTCGCACGTACTGGGACATACTTAGCCTCACATATTACCCTGTTCTCTTTATTAGGGTCAGTTAAAAAAAAAATTTTTTTTTTAATCAAGAAAGCAAAGCACATTCGAAAGGAAAAAAAAAAACAAACGCAAACTTGGTTTTGAGTATTAATAAAATTAAAAGCTCTTGGCCAGCTCCCATGCTGGATTTCATTTCATGTTATTACTTAATTAGAACTCCTATTTATAAATAAATAGTACCAGTAAAATATTACATCTGAAGAACCCTGCAATAACATTTTACTTACACGCTTATTTTTTTATACTGTTTTCTGCTTTCAATAACCACAGTTTTGTGTCGGCATCTGGTGTCGGTGTGATTTCTTTGGAGAGAACCAATCGGCGAGCACGTCTGGCCTCTTCTGGAGGAATGGTGGGGCTTCGCTGGGCATCCGGGGCGGGTCGTCGGTGATGGAGGTTTGGAAGCTTGGGGCTGGCTTTGTGTTTTATCAGGACCAATATTTATTTTGGCCTTTTTGCAACGCTTGTCAGCACAGAATTTGCTCCCTGCTTTATCACAGTTCTGCCCACATGTAAACCAGGGCTTTTCAAGTTTTTCAAAGCAAGCTTTCCGGTCGGGAAGCTATAGGCCACGTTTCAGCGACAGACGGCTGGAAAGACACAGAGCTGGGAAGACGGGAGGGCCGAGGGAGATAGGAGGCCCGATGGAGGCCAACGTTATAAGGAGAGGGCCACACTGGGCTCCGTTATGATGGGCAAGGGAGGAAAAATCGGACAAAAGCCGGGACGTAGGGAACTTTTCGGGAACGTCACAGAACAGAGGTAGGTCATTCCTTAGTCAAGGGCAGGGTGGCAAATTTAGGTTTCAGGGGTGGTATATTTGAGGGGGAACCCCACAAGTACATATTTTGAAACACACTTGCCTCAGACCTCCCCCAAAAATAAGGGACTGGGTCCCATTAAGAAAATTGAAAGAAAAAAAATATATTATTATTTATTAATATAACAATGTCAACATTAACACCAAGACAGGGAAGACTCTGACTACGCCATTCGGCTAAAACACTCGATAAGGCAAGGCTTTCTGAAGACCAAAAGAAGGAATCACGGAGGACATCTGGAGGTGGTGTGAACGTGGCCGGCCGATGAGGGTGGTGGTCGTGGCAGGTGGGGGCTCATTTTTTCTCGGTTGGTTTTCAGACAAACAACAAAGTCACATTTTTTGAATCGTGGTTTCAAGCGGCTGATTAGATCAGCGCCCGGGGCTCTCGAGTGCAGACGTGAACACTGAAATGAAAAATGTCGTCCGTGGGGTTCTCTCTGCTACTGTCTCTCTCCTCCTCTCCCGTACATTCTCTCTCTCTCTCGTTCTCTCTCTCCTCTCTCTCTAGCAACTGTCTATGAGGAAGCAAGCCTCTCTTTAGCTGTTCTCACTCCACTCTGGCACCATGCCAACGCCGTGCACGGAGTGGTACTGGTGTGGGGACAGGGTCCTTGGCACGCCGTGAGAATAGAGGAACTCGGAGGGCTGCAGGCCACCAGGGGACTGCAGGCCAGTCTGAGGCCCACACTGCCTGACCACAGGCTGGTGGGCCACGGAGGTCTGGTGCTGGAACATTCCGTCCCCGAGCTGCGGGGAGCCGTGGTTGGCCATGCCGGCCAGCCGGGGGACCAGGGGCCCCGAGGTGAAGTGGGCCGAGAAGTGCTGATAGGGGAGCCGGTCCACGGGCTGCACCGTGGTGACCGTGCAGCTGCTGTAGGGCGGCATGCTGGGCCACGTGTTGCAGCTGATGTCCTCCAGGCTGGGCACCGGCTCGCTGGGAGGCGCGCTGGCGTACATGCAGGCCTGCCGCTGCGCGGACTCTGTCCGGTAGGAGGCGCTCAGGCCCTGCTGCTGGGGGTAGCCCGAGCGGTAGAAAGGGTCCTCCTCGCTGGGCGATGTCTCCATGTAGGGCTTCTTGTAGGGATGGTCCGTGGTGGAACATTCTTCATCTGCAGAGACAGGAGGGGAGAGACTGGTGAGGCCGGGACCGAAGGCAGACGTGGCCACAGGCCTCAAGGATCCCTAAGCACCAGCCTCCCCATTCCGATCAGAAGAGGGGGGACCGTAATGGTGGAGGCCCGGAGCCAACACTTTGACCTTTCTGAGCTCGGTTTCATCTCTAACACGAAAAGGACGATAATGGTGCTTTTCTACCGAGGGGGAGTGTGGACGGAGGGATGGGAGAATACAGACGGAACACTGAGTCCAGGCCTTCGTAGCAGAAAACACCCAGTAAGTAACAATGACTATTATCTTCCCTCTGCCCTGGCATGAACATTCCCAAAGGCGGGACATTGTCTGTGCCCCCAGAATCCAGAACGTACCTCAGAACCAAAATAATGATAATACCGTCCAAGATAACAGCATGAACGCACACAAACGGCTTTTATACTCTGCCTGGTGCTGTTCGGAGTGCTAACCGGAAGGGACCCCATGCAGCCTGCCCAGCAACCCCATGGGGTGGGCTCTGTGAGGATCCCCGTTGTGCAGCTCACAAAACAGAAGCCCAGAGAGGTCAAGCAACTCGCCCGAGGTCTGACTTACACGGCTGCTAAACAGTGGGGAGGGGGGGAGTTAGAATTACAAGTCTCCGCACTTTGGGACCATGCTACGCAGGAAGGCATGCACTGAGTATCTGTGCAACAGACGGAAGGACAGATAGACAAGTGCACAGATGGACGGGAGCTTCGGCGAATCCCCAGATCCTTCCCTGACACCTCTGTTGGCAAGTCCCAGTTAGTATCTGTTAGAGTCGGTACAACTTAACGGGTCACCGTTTCCTTATTGAAAAAGTCACTTCCCTGCCCCCAGACACCAGCTAGTCCCCAGCGTAGTGTCGTGGAGATCATTCTGTCTCTGAAAGAGGGTTTTCCGTAGCTACTTTGAGGTCGCTGCCTCTTTCAGGAACGATCACAAGGGCTGGGCTCTCTCCGAGAAAAACACAACGTCTTGAAAACCGCCTGTGTGCCTCGCACAGCGTTGCACACATTTTGGGAGCTGAGGGATCCCCTAAAATCCAGATCCCAAGTTAAGAAGCACAGACGTAGCTGAGTTTCGATCTGGTTCTCCTACTTCCTGTCTGTGGGCCAGCAGCAGGGCATGTGCCCTGAGACCCACGCTCTGCATGTCTAAATCAGAGTTAGTAATACTTACCTCACCTGGCCGCTAAGAATTCAATAAATCAAGCACGTAAATCTGATATCTGTCATCAAGAGCAGCTCTTGCTGCAAGGGAAACACCACCAGTCAGTCTCTGGGCAGACCTAATACAGATTAACACACCTCCAGGTGTTTCCTTCGGGGAAGCAACGCTTGAGAGTTTCGACCAAGGTGTAAACCTCAACCCAGATTCATTCCTTCGCTGGAATTTTATCCCCCAACCTGCAGATTTTTCCGTCCTCATCTTCCAATCTCTTTCGAATCAATACGTGTTAAGAAAAAGAGTCTGTTGGGGGGGGGGGCGTGAAGAGAAAGGAAACACTGGGGCATTCCTGCACCTCTCTGTGATGGTCGGGGGCCTGGGGGCAGGACGTGGAACCAGATAAAGGCAGGAGATGGTCGTTATTATGTATTGAGCACCTACTAAGCGACCTTTCCCTGATCTCACAGGAATTCCTCCAGGGGGCCCCTCTCAGGCCTGTCACAGAGGCAGAAACAACTCAGAGAAGAGAGCTTCCCCAAGGTCACGGAACTAGGAAGGGGCTGGAATCGAAGCCACATCTGGCTTCCTTGCCAACCACACCTTGCTTCCAGCTCTCTCCATTTCTCACACCCAACGCCACTCACCTAGTCATCCAGCAGAGATGTACTGAGCCGCTACCAAGCGCCAGGGGCTGGGCATCGAGCCGTCAATACATAGCCAGGGTCCTGCTCAGTGTACTTTGGAGGCGAGGGGGGACCCTCTCCATCCCACCCTGAGCAGTGACCACGGAAGGCTGATACCCGGTGAATGGGAAGTGGTCCTTGCATATAAAGCTTCACACCACAAGGGGTCCTTCGGTTTTGCACCGGATTTTAAAACAGCTCCCCAAATCGAGCAGGATAGCTTGGGTTTGGATTCTGCCGAACGCTTCCGTGGGCGTCACACCCTGAGTGACACCCACAGGTGGATAAAAACTCTGCCCCATCAAAACCCATCTACGCTGGGATTGTACCCACCTCCCCGCCACCACATTTATTTTTAGCTAGACTCTTTCTGGGACACATCTGGGCCCCATAGGACGCCCAAACATTTGTCCAAAATAAAAGCCAAAAATGCGGCCTCTCTTCCAGGTGCTTTATCTGCATCATGCCAACCACCCAGATGTTTGAAGACATCCAGATGAGCCGGTGGCCACTTTTCTCACCCTTCAACGGGGCATTTGTCTTTGGAGTCTTGAAGACATGGTTACACTCGACTTGTTCTGTCCTCCCCACCTCCTCCCTCGTGCCTCCATGCTTCCTTCCAACCCACCCCTCAACTTCCCCCCCCCCGGATCCATAAATCTGAATGTTTCCATTGTTGCTAGAATCATAACCTTTGGGTTTTCCATTTAACCAGGGCGTTCCCCTTTTCAATAATCAAGAGTACAGCTGCAGGGTGCCCTTGGCAAGAGAAAAAAAACAAGGCAAACGAACCATTCCCGAGTTTCTGATCCCCTTCCAGATTTGTTACAAGCAAAAAAAGGAAGAATAATATGAAAAAGGCCGGAGCACATTTTGGAAAATCATAAAATTACACATTCCAGTCTTTAATAACCCAAAGATCTGATGCAGAGTCCTAAGAAAAGCAAAAGGCTGGCTTATTCATGAAAGCGGGTCCCGAGCGTTCTCAAATTCCTCTTGGACCTCATCACGTTGCAAAGAAATTCCAAAGCACAGATCCAATTTTCAGGTCGGTGGTGATCAGTGGTGGGGATATAATCCCTGAGTTTGTTTGGGTCATGGTTTGATTTCTTTCTCTTTATTGGGAGCCTGATAACCGGTCAACAGCAAAGACCTCTTGCCCAGCCGAGTCGTGTCTCCCTTCCACGGCCACGGAATGGGTAGTCAAGCATCAGGTCTTGCAGGAGACAGGTCCAGAGCTCAGTTTCAGAACGGTATGTAGTCAGAGCGGTCAATTATATTCCACCTGTCCCAAACCCAACTGAGTCTCTTGCATAACAGGAAAGCCCTTCCTGATTCTGAGCCCCATCACCACCTAGCGCTGTGAAATATCCCGCCCCCTGCATTTTTTCAAGTGGGTTCTGAGTCTGGATAGGTGGCTGTAATGATCATTCCAGAGGACAGTTTTTATACGGCACGTCTCTGACTCTCCCTGGCTATGTGACCTTGGGCAGACCACTGCACCATATCCCAATCTCCATTCTTCACGACGTAGGGGGATAATGCTTAAAATTCTTGCAGGAGATGATAATAAAGTGTTCAAATCTTATCTGCCCAAGGAACACGGGTCTCCTCTCTTTTCCCTCTTAGAAGATCGGACAGACGGCTCTGTGGCCGCTGTCCAATGCTTCAAGGTGTCTGGGTGGATTCCAGAGCAAGAAAACTCACAAGGCTGCTTTTAAATTGCTCATCCCATTAAGCAAATATTGTCACTATTCCCAAGTGGGTCATTTCTTTTGCTGACTGGGTTCATTCAGATAAAAGATCCTGGTGAACCGCCATTCCTCGGCTGGGGGACCTTCAGCAAGTCAGAAAGGGAACTACGATACAGGCCTTCTGAGTCACAACATAGTGCTCTCGCTGAGAGACAGCCTAGCCTTTCGGCTTTCATGAAACTTGCTGTGTCCAGAAAATATGAAAAGATGGTAACCTTGACCTGTTGGATGGAGGGATGGATAGATGGATGGACAGACGGACGGATGGTGTGTGTGTGTCCCCGTAATGTTAGTTCTTAGCTCAAAGTGGGACAGACTGAATCGGTATTGTGAGAAGATTCTCAATTGGGAATCAAAAGACTCGGGTCCAACCCTCGCTGAACCACTGCCTGAAAATCATGACATTTACTTATTTGCTTATTATCTGTCTCCCCGATGAGAATACAAGTTTCGGGAGAGCAGGGACCTTTGCCCCCTTGCTCTCCCCTTATCCCACGTACTCGGGACAGCGTCCGGTAGAAAAGAAAGGCTCAACCAATATTTATTTCACGAATGCATCCCAGATCTGCCACTCACCAGCCACATGACCTTGAGAAGCTAATCGAACCTCCTAGTCCCTTGTTATGCCTGCAAAATGAGGAGGGAGGGCACCACCACTGCCTCCCAACCCCAGCTCAGGGGCTAGAATGAGGATCCAGTGAAGGAAACGACTCGAAATTACTCTAAAACAAAAAGCACCCCACAGAGCCCTTTACTATATCCCCTTCCTCCTCCCTGCCCCCACCCCCCACTTCCCTTTGAATAGCCAGGGCAGTCAATGGCTTTGCTCAAATCTTTATTTGGGTTGCCTCTGGTTTCTAAGGTTGGGCGGGGGGGGGGGGGGGGGCAGTTATCAGGGTGGGAGGGGGAAAGAAAGACAGACAAGTGCTCTCCCGGGCCACGGGGCCCTGGATTTGATTGAGTGGCATTGATAAAAGACCTTCCCGGCTCTTTCGGCTCCATCCATCGGGAGAGATAGTTTGGAGACAGCTGGGTCCAAACACAAGAAACCCTCTGGCTGGCCTGGCCCTTTGACATTTTGTTGGGCCTGCCTCCTGGGCTCATTGGAAAGGAGACAGACAATGAAGGGAAGTCAGATAGTGGGGCAGGCAGGGGCGGGGAGCCACCCATGGAGCTATCGCTTCACGGGAATCCCAAACTGAAGGAAACCTTGCTGAGTCCTTATCACCTTACAATGGAGGCTGATGATGAATTGCTTTTGTCACGCGGGACAGACAGAGCTCAGCTGGAATGTTCCCTGTCCCCAGGAGCTCCCTTTTGGGGGTGGAGGGAGGTGAGAAGGGCAGAGGTTTGTGGCAAGGTGAAAGGGGTCCTGCAGGGTGCACGTCCCATGTGCCCCAAATGCACGGACCGTGGCGTGAACTTGGGGCAGGACCACTCATGAGCCGGGTGACGCTGGACAAGTCACTCAATCTCTCTGAGCCTGTTTCTGCATCTGTGGAAAGGGGGTCATTCTTCACCTTGTTATTGGCATCGGGTCCCCCGGGGCCTGACTGTACCCGCGCCCGCAGCTCTCGTGCCCGCCCCGGGGGCTGAGCACCGTCATTTCCCGCCTCGGAGCCTGCAACAGGCTCGCGGCAGAGCTCTGCAGCCAATCCTCGTTCCCCCCAGTCACAGCAAAGCACCTGCTTCGAAACACAACCTCATCACGTCCCTCCCAGGTCGAAACCCCTCTGATGGCTGCCCGTTGGGGTCAGGATAAAATCTAAAGTCCTGGGGCCCCCGGGTGGCTCTGTCGTTTGAGTCTCTGATTCTTGATTTTGGCTCAGGTTATGATCTCAGGGTCCTGGGATCGAGCCCCGCATCGGACTCCCTGCTCAGCATGGCGTCTGCTTGTCCTTCTCCCTCTGCTCCTACCCCTCCTCGTGCGTTCACTTTCTCTCTCTCTCTTCCTCTCTCAGTCTCTCTCATAAATAAATAATCTTTTTTTAAAAAAATCTAAAGTCCTTAAAATGGCTTACAAGGGCTGGCAGCGTGCTGGCTCCTGCCTTTCTCTGTTGTTCGTCTGCCTCCATTTCCCCTCACTGCGCTCCAGCCACACTGGCCCTGGGTGCGCTCCCCAGTGGGGGATGGCTCCCCTTCTCTCTGCCTGGATCCCCACCTATCTACCCTCTTTTTCCACCCAGACCCTGCTATGCAGACCTTGGCTTAAATCCCCCGACTCCCCTCCCGCGTCATACCCCCACAGCACACGCAACGGACGTTGCCCGTCTCCTTCATAGCATCAGATCGCCATTTTAATCAGACAATTATGTCACCATGAATAATTACACATCTGACCCGCCTGCAACCGTGAGCATCCTGAGAGCAGAGCGGTGGCCCCGCTACCTCGCACGGAGCACTTGTGTGTCGGGCGCGGTTCCAGGCACTTCGCAGGGACCCCCTCATTCCATCTCATCACGGCCCCACGGGGGAGGTGCTACTGTAAGCCTCATTTTGCAGAAAAGGGAGTTGAGGCTGAGAAAGCAAGCAGCTTGCCCGTGGCCCCACTGCTGGAAAGCATCAGAGGCTGTGATGTCCTGTGGCAGACCGGCCACCAAGTCCGGCTTCCCCAGCGGCCACCTCAAGTTGACCCTGAGCTCACCTGAGGATCCCTCCAAACACCCTGTGTGTGCGGGTCATCTGCTCACGTCAACGGAGGGGTCGATCCCCTTGCATTCAAAGCCTCTCACACCACCTTACAAGGATGCCGCTGTACATAGGGAGCCTAAAAAAGTACCTGGATGCTTTCTAACTTCTTCCTCCCCTTGTTTCGGCCTGGCATTCATTTAATCAGCAGAACTCCCTAATTCAAACCCGGTGAGCTCTAATCAGTACGTCTGACTCAGTCTCAAGACCGATCTCTGGTGAAAGATGGCATTTTGAGGTTGTGGCTGTGAAGCAAAGGTAATGAGGACCGTCTACAGTGTGACTCGGAGCTCAGGCAGAGCTCCCACCTTCCGGAACCATGAACACATGATTTTACCTTTCTGAGCCTCAGTTTCCCTGTTTGTAAAGTGGGTGAATAATAGCACGTACTTTATAGTGTTGTCGAAAGGCTATGGCATAGAACCTAGGCAGGGCTTCCCTTCCATAGGACATAGACCAGAATCTTCATGCGGGTACCTGTGCCCCAGGGGACGTCCTTAACCCCTGCTCGTGCCTGAAGAGGCTGACATGTTTGCAGGCGTCTGGGCTCCAGCCCAGGCGGCCATGGACACGCTGGGAGATGGGCCAGGGGGCCTGTTGGGGTGATATAATTGTTCAGGCCTTTGAGATCCAAGGAGCTTGGATGGGCTTCAGGTTAAGTCTGGAAACTCAGCCTCGCCCAGGTCAGCTCCCCAGCCCCAGGCTTGAACCAATGACAGCCCTTCTCTCCTTCAAAACGCGAGATCAGTAAATGTCAAAGAGTCAAACTGTGTTACTTTCCCCAAGTAACCTCAGCTCAGAGAAGCCTGCCAAGGCATCCGTTTCCATCCGTTCTTGTTAGGGAGTTGATTTAGAAGAAGAAGGAGAAGGAGGAGGAGGAGGAGGAGGAGGAGGAAGCAGTTGTTCCAGATACTGGGCGCTGGACTTCTAAAGGCATCGAGATGGCCACTGAGGCTGGGAGGTATGACAGGCCACTCTCGAAGACCAAGATCTGGGGCTGCTGGAGCAAACCAGGGACTGCTTGTTGGGTCAACCCTGTGCTAAATACGGCAAGCGCCCTTTGATGACATCGTCACACCGTGCCTAGGGGACAGGTCCAATCATGAGACCACATCTACAGATTAGAAAAAAATAAGGCTTAGAGCAGTTAAGGAACTTGACCCGAATCATAAAAATCTGCAGATGGCAAAGGTGGGATTCATCCCAATTGTACGTGGTTCCTGCCCCCCACCCCATATCTGCTTTCTCGAAGCTTTACCCAGAGAAGCAGCTTCCCTTCTTTTCCTCTATGGTTGCTCATAGAGGGAGCCGTACCTGCCACTCACACAATCAGACCTAACACCTGCTGGGCACGCTCTGACTATCAGGTGCTCTGGGGAACTCACGTACCATTTACAAGGCGGGAAACTGAGGCACAGAGAGGCCAGGACAGCTGGCTGAGGCCACACAAGAAGCTGGTGGCGGAGTTGAGACTCGAGCCTGTGTCGTCTGGTGCTGTCGCCCATGCCGTCCCCACCATGCTGGTCTGCCGTTCACACAAGCGAACGTTCTATTAAGCTGAACTCAACCACACCTGCTTCGACTCTGGCTCAAAAAATGTGCCACCAGAAATTTTCTTTTGTATTACAGCCCTCGACTCAGAGGACGTAGGAAAAGTCACCCGTTTCTCATTTGGCAAAGAAAACAATGAAGGGTCTCAGGCAGAATTTAAACTAGATTTAAAGACAAAATGCAAAGGAGAGAAGATCAGTTGTGATTTTTTTCTTTTCTTTTTTTTTTTTTTTTTTTTTTGATTTTGATCTGGAAAGAGCTCAGAATCCACCCAAGAGAAACCCTACCACATAGACCAAAGCACACCCAACCACAGTAGGATCCCTGCAGCCCGGCTTGTAATACAACCAGAAACGCTAGAACCAGCCACACCGTTCACTCGTGGGAGTGAAAAATAAACTCTGCTTCATCCTTTTAGAGGCAATATTTTCTCTTCAGCAGCTAAAAGCACGAGGCAGCTCTAGGTTCATGAAAAGATCATCGACAACATATTCTCGAGGTTGAGAAATGCCAGTTGCAAAATACAGACAGAATAATGTGAACCGTTAAAAGTAAAAACAAAACTATTTTTATGTGTCTCTGCACACAGAGGCGCGCGTGTGCACGTGTAAATCAATTAAATAGGACTGGACGGTTCAAATAAGCTTTCCCCAAGGAAGGGGCCAGAACTGGAGGAGACGTGTCAAGGGAGGTTCTTCACTTTTACTGATAGAGTTTGAATTTTTTACAATTTCCATGTATTTTTATATTGCTTACATTTTTTAAAGAAATAAATGTAGTTATGTGTACTTTGTTTTCTTTCCCAAGGAAAGGAAGGAAAACCAGAAAGGGGTCATCACACTCACCTTTCCTCTTGGTGCAATGGTAAATCTGACCGTGCTCCTGGGGCAGTGGGTATGGGTTGGGTGGGGGCAGGAGGTCCTGGGAGGGGCCGGACACACCATTCTCGCACTGGTACTGGGACCCCAAGTTGGATGAGGCAGAGAGAGCTCGAGGCTCACTGCTGAAAGGACTGTGGTTGGAGGCTACTTTTTGTCTTACGGTGCTCCTGGGAACCACGGGATATTCTTTACTGAAAGAGAAAAGATGGGAAACAACATTGATCAGTGCCCCGATACAGATTTCCCCCCACTGGCTGAACCACAGGGTCAAAGAATCCACCAGAAATGCATCGCAGAATAATAAACAAAGGAGTCTTTGATGAGGACAGTGATCTAGTTATACCCAAGTCCATCAAATGCCACAGACACATATATCCACGCACGAACTTTTCATGCCTTATATGTTAGGCGAGTAGGTTTATGAATAGTTCTACGTGTATGCCAAAAGGTAAATGAGCATCCCCCATGAGGAACCCCTCTTCACATGGCATTTTGAAATATTTCAATCTTATGTATATGTCTTTGAATTCCCTAATTCAAAAGCTGGAAGAGCTGAGCGGTCACCTAGACTGAACTTCTGGGTTTCCAACTTTAAAACAGGGCTGAGGTCTTCGTCCAACATTAGTAAAGAAGTCTCTGACCACCTAGGATAGTCAGGTATGATCCTCGGTCCCCCTAACCTGAGTAGTTTGCTGCCTGTGCCTTCGAATTTCCTTTTGAGCGGCTGTACTTGTCGCCACTGACATAATATTTAATTTCACCTCCATGCCTCGGTTTTCCCATCTGTGAAATAGGGCTAGTAAAAATCCCCAGTTCAAAGCGCTGCTGAGAGAAGAAATGAGTTACCAGTTGTGAAAGGCTGAACACAGCAAGTGCTCCACGAACAGCAAGCATCATCACTACCGCCATTGCTCTGAGAGAGTAAAAGGAGAGAGAAAGAGAGGGAGAGAGAGGAAGGAAGGGAGAAGGAAGAGCAAGGACAAAGGAAACAGAGCATGGGATCTAAGATGAGGCAGATCCAGACTCACGCCCCATCCCCATCACTTACAGCCTATGTGCCCTTCGGAGCCTCAGTGGTCACACGGGTGAGCCAAGCAGAATAAAATCCAGTGACATCCTATGAAGAGCATCCTTCCAAAGGCTCAAAATGTGGTTCCTCACCCTCTTAGGATACACCGTCCACATGCCCTTGCCTTGAGTTTTCATACCAGTACGCCCACTCTCTGCCTCACGAGAGCGTGCAGACGTCAACAGAACCGCCCCCCCCCCCCCCGGGAAGGAGGGAGGTGGGCTCAGCAGCCCTGGGAGCCCCACAGGAAGCCAGGTGGGTAAGGGAGGGTCAGAGGGGGAGTCTGCAAAGGAGCTGGGAGGAGGGGTGGCTCTAAGATCAGAGGTAGAATGGAGAGAAGCTTCCGCATGCACGCGTAAGAGAATGGCCTGACCTGGAACACGGGCTCATCCACGCAGGGGAGGGGGCTGCCAACGTGTGGGGCCGGGAGAGGAAATTGCCAGCAGGAGAATCACAATGACACTGTGCAGGCTGGTGGAGAGGTGATCCAGCGTCTCCTTTCTGGCAGGCAACTGGATAGCACCCCTTTTCTTAAAAGCATACGACAACGTAGCTGCAGCAATCCAATGACTATGCATTTTCCTAAGAAGTTGTTCAAGTCAGGGGCGCCTGGATGGCTCAGTCTGTGAAGCGTCTGCCTTCAGCTCGGGTCATGACCCTGGGATCCTGGGATCGAGCCCCGCATCAGGCTCCCTGCTCAGTGGGAAGCCTGCTTCTCCCTCTCCCACCCCCCCTTGCTTGTGCTCCCTCTCTCGCTATGTCTCTGTCAAATAAATAATTAAATCTTAAAAACAATAAATAAAAGGAAAGCTGCTACTTCCCAGGAAATGCCCAGTCTTCATAAAACCCCCAGAGAGAGTCCTCCAGCCCCCCCGCCAAGCCTGTGGCACACCCAGCCCAATGTCCTTGCTAACTCTGTGGGCTCAGATAAAGCAGGTCGCCTTGCTAAGTCTTAGTTTCGTCAACTGTGAAAATGAGGAGAACACAGAGATGACGTGGAGAAACCACAGCGTTCTACCCTGAGCCTCCTCGACACCTTCCTATCCCTGGAGAACCCACTGGACCCTGATTTTTATTTAGATATTTAAGAATCTGGATATAGTGGAAAGAACAAAGGAGTTGGATTCGGAAAGATATGTGTTCTCTAAAAGATTTGCCATCTAATGCTGTGTGGCCTTGGGTGAGGCACTTAACCTTTCTGAGCCTCATGAGACTGTTGAAAAGATCCCACCATATGCCCGAGAAAATACCTGGCACGTAATAGAAACTTCTGTTATGCCTTCTCAAAATGACTCATGCTTTCAGCCCACAGAATTTCTCAGGAGGAAGCAGGCTCCATACGCCTGTCTCCTTCACTTGGGAGGCCTTTACTCAGGGGGAAACTTAAGGGTCTAAATTTGGATTTTTAAGATGACGTCTTTATTTTCACTAATCTTGAATTGAAATTTAGCATTCCTTTCTGTTACAAATGTAGGCAACAAGCCACGGTTGTATTAGCAGCCCTAGCGACTGTCATCAACAGAAAATGAAATAATTTCATTTCCACCGCAGCTGCTGCGGATGCCTCAAGATACAATCTGTGCTTATCGCGGCTTCAGAATTACAGTTGTTTTAGACCTGCTACTGGATAAGACATTTATAAAGCGCACGTGATTCCATAGCGCCATTTAAAAATATGTTGATAAGTACGTTTCAGGATAACTGGTTTTCTTTTTGCAATCTACGCATTCGATAGGACGCATTTAATCATATTCTTCTGAGAAGTGTGACCCACACGTTTCACCAGAACAGCAGAGAGGCCCATGGCACCAAACGGGCTAAGAACTCCTCCCTAGGAGCGCCTGGGTGGCTCCGTCAGTGAAGCATCTGCCTTTGGCTCGGGTCATGATCCCAGGGTCCTGGGGTCAAGCCCCACATCCGGCTCCCCGCTCAGAAGAAAGCCTGCTTCTCCCTCTCCCTCTGCCTGCCGCTCCCCCTGCTTGTGCTCTCTGTGTGTGTGTGTGTCAAATAAATAAATAAAAATCTTTAAAAAAAACACAAAAAACAAAAAACTCCTCCCTAGAAGAAATACGTATCAGTAAATCCCCAACTTAGTTGTGACTTTTGCCAGAAACCAACTATTCTTTTACGTCTTAAGAGTCCACCTGACGTCAGGTCAGATACCAAGAACGTTACATCTCACACAGCACGAAGGACGCTGCACCGGCCCCTTCCATCCTCTCTGTGACCCTATGAAGTTGGTACTGATTTTGTCCCCACTTTCTGGGATGAGGCCCCCAAAGCCTATGGGAGGTCAAGCAACTCGCCCATGGGCACAGAGCTAGAAAGAGACACAACCAGGATTCGAACCCAACCGTCCCCTTGCTACACCTAGACAGGACCTTGTGATTTCCTTCCATTTTTAGGATGCAATAGACTTTTAAAGGAGCAGGGGGCTTAGGGCCCAAGATTCCTCTCCCGCTTCTCACACCCCTCCGGGGTGCAACGATACCCACCCTGGCCCCTGACTTTGTTTGTCATGTGAAAGCACATCAGAGTAGCCAGGCAGGGGACATGGAGTGTGTGCCAAGTTTCCATGAGGCTACAGAGCCCTCACGACACCCAGGGGTCCCCTGGCCGAGCCTTCCCGTGGCGTGTACCCCCTCCGAGCCAAAGCTGGAGCCATCACGAGCAGCCACGCCACTCGGAATCTCCCCCGGGGCTAGAAGTCTGAAAGGAATGAAGTTAGCTTTACAGTCCTCTCTTTGCGGCTCCAGCTACGTAATGGAAAAAAAAAAAAGAAGAAGAAAAAGAAAAAGGAAAATTATAATAATAATAAAACATTATAAAAGTTGTCAAATCTCACTGGCAAATCTATTTAGGTCTGCTTCGTTCAAGAACCGAGCTGCCAGAGCTCCAACAGGAAGGGGGAAATCTCTTTTTAGTTTTTATATTCTTAATGGGGATGGTTATTTTTTTTTTAATTAAAGAAAACAACTCCTCCCCCCCAAAAAAAATGTTGGCTGAGGGATTTTACAAGAGAATGTATCAGTGGACTCCATGGAATTCTCCCTTCCAACGCTGCCAAATTGCAAAATTACTCTCTGGAAAGGCCAAATCCTGCTTTTGATTACTAACACTCACAGAAGTGGGAAAGCCATATTATCCCAATAACCACTCGTCCCTCGCAGCTTGTTTTCCTCCAGGGTGCTTGAAACCTCCTCCCCACCGTCAATCGCGAACACGGCTCTCAGTGCCTGCAATCCACGTCCCCAGGGCCATCTGACAGGTGTCAAAACGGGAGCGTGCAAGGGTGAAGGGCCTTCTCCATCAGTGTGGGAGTTCAGAGGCAAAGGGAAAAACACATCGCAATCACACAAGCTGCGGGCGTTTTCACCGGGCTCCTCGATGCACCGAAGGAACACGGTCCGTGGCAACACGACCCGCTGTTGGCCGTCCTCGCGGTGGGAAGACCGACTCTCTTCCCCTGCAGCTCGAGAGCATTGGTGAGGAGCCCAGGACACAAAGGAAGTAAAGGAAAAGCTGAAAAGCCCCTGTGTGTCTGGGAAGAGGGGCAGGAGAAAGGCCTCTTTTTTTCAGCCCGCTCCTCATCCTCGTCCCCCCCCAACTCATCAACCTTGTTCTTTGGTGCCTCTTAACGCTCCACCCGCCCTCCTGGTGCCTTACGCGCGTTCCCTCCTTTGATTCAGGCAACACACCCACTTCATCGGTCGGATGCGATACACTTTAGAGGTAAAGACATCGAGGCTCAGAGAGGTTGAGCACCTTGCCCCAGACTGCACAGCTAAGAAGAAGATAAGAGTCGAGTCTGGCCACAGGTCAGTGCTATTCCCAAGCCCTTGCCAGAGAACTTCTACTTGATCATAGGAAACGGCTGCTTTCACACCAACCGGGCACACAGGGCGACAGGGCGACAGAAGGGCAGCCTGGTGCTAACGGCTGGCCACGGGCTGCACAGGGCAATGTCAGGTTCTACTGGTCAATCTGTCCGTCCTCCTGTGTGAGCCACCTTTTGTACACCGGCTGTCCAACGGCACTGCTCTATCTGCCCCCGGCCACGTCCCCGCCGACACCAGCCGGAGGCTCCCAGCACCTCGGCTCTGCCCCGGGTGTCGGAGCCCGCAGACCAGCTTCTCCCCGGCTCGGGCCCCCTCTCACGTTCTGTTCCACGTGAGCGAGTGCAGTGAATGACGCCATTGTCGCCGGGTCTGGGTTGTAAAACATTACAAGGGAACACTGAAATCCGCGGCCAAACTGCATCCGTAGCCCGCCGCCAGCTAACGAACGCCCCCGAGAACGTTTTCCACTGCGGCCAACTGAATTGGTCTTTTCACGGGAGCAGGTGGCAGGGGCACCGGGGTGCTGGGGGGGGGGGCTCACTCCAGTGTGGGCAGCCCTTCTCAAAGGTCCAGAGAGAGCAGCGCGCCAGGCAAGGCTAGCACTGCAGGATCGCCGTCCTCCCGGAGCGAATGCCTCCTCTGGCCAGCACCCTGATCTGCAATTAAAATTCAGAAAGGGGCCCCACAATCCCACAAGAGCTCTCACGACTTATTAACGTTCTAATATGCTCGGGGGACATTATTCTGATCTAACCGGCGGGGACGCGCAGGCAGGACTGAGCTCGCGACAAGTCATCGTCGCTGTCTCCCCCATGCCTACAAAGTGCTTTAGGGCCGTTCTATTACTCAGTTCACACCAGCCGGCAAAGCTGGAGAAGGGCATGGTGAGAACGGGGCGCACAGAGAAGCCGCACACTTTTCCCCACGCTGATCCCGGCAGGGCTGGAGGATGCGAGGGGCACCAAGAAATTCCAAGATGACTCCCTCTCCGGCCTTGAGCACCCCTCACATATGGCAACTTTGGTTTGAGAACCCGGGGCTCCCTTGTTAAATCTCTAGGTAATTTACCATCAGGGTGCTCATATGAAGTCGGGGCTCTTAAGTCAGGCTGCGTGGACGTGCCTCACTTCGGTACCTGGCCTCAAATCAGAAGGTTCCACCTTTCCCTGAGCCTGTCTTCTGTCTGTAAAATGGGAATGCTAAGACTCCTGCCTCTCGGGATTGTGAAAGAATACGATGCAAGGAAAGGCTTAGCGTCTGTTTGGGACACGTGGCTCGATATACACCAGCTTACAAACCGCATAGGATTCTATTCTGAAGCAGAAGTTCTTACCTTGCAAAGGCTCTAAATGCCCCCCCCACACCAAATAGCAGATATTTAGAACTTGTTGGCTTTTCTAGGGAGAGGTCCAGACTCATATCACTTACTCAAAGGAAGTCCATGGTTCCAAAAAAGCTTTTGAGCAACACTACAGAGGCAGGGATCGCGGAGGAAGCCCGGGGTAGTTGCACGGACCACGGATGACGCCAGCCTTTGCCTCAGTCTCTTCACGCACAGAATGGGAGTCACAGGGCCCACGTCACACGTCCTGGTTGCGAGCCCCCAAAGCAAGAGCCAGGATGTGACGCTATGGACAGGAACTCGACATTTCGGTTCCGTCTCCTAAAACTAGCAATTTTGACAAGTCTAACCCTGCCGTTGTCTTAGTCGTTTGCTTTTTGCTTGTTGGTTTGTTTTAATGATTTTGGAGGGAGGATGGGAAGGTGGAGAGAGGACTTTCCGAGGTTCGGCCTGGGTCTTTCTGGAAGCCAGAAAACTGGAAAGGCCCGGACTAACAGCTCTTTCTCAAGCTGCCTCCCATACTGAAGGGGACGGTCTTGAGGCCCTGGTTCTGAGGAGCACCCCCTGGGGGCTTCCAGGTCATGCAGAAGGAAGTCAAACAGCTCCCAGTGACCTTTAGCTCACATGACGACCTTGGTGGAGTCACCCTAAAGCAACCGCTTCTGTAGGAATGCTAAGCGGCCTGCGTGCTAACACAAAAATCTGTCTCTCCCCCTAAAAACGAGCACACGCATCTATGAGGGAGTGGGTCTCCAGGGAAACAAGCTTCTAAAGTGAGAACATTACTGGGACGGGGTGGCTGAGATACAGGGCTGAGGGTGGGGACGGCTAGAGAGACAGGAGTGGGTTTCAAGCTCGGCTGTAAGAGTGCATTGCATCTGGGGAATTCAAAAAAAAAAGGCTGAATCCTGTGAAATCGGTAAAAGGGATTAAGCACAGAAGTAGTTTGATGAGCGCTGAGCAATGTAAAAAAGTGTTAAATCATACTACAGGACCCCTGAAACTAATAGAACACTGTACGTTAATTATCCTTCACTTTAAAAAAGAAAGAATTTCTGCAAAGAAAAAAAATACCAAGGTGCCTGGGTGGCTCAGTGAGTCGGGCGTCTGACTCTTGAGTTTGGCTCAGGTCATGATCTCGGGGTCGTGGGATCGAGCCTGGCATGGGGCTCCCCGCTTAACATGGAGTCTGCTTGTCCCTCTTGTGTTCCTCCCCCCACTCACTCACTCTCTCTCTCCCTCAAATAAACAAATAAATAAAATCTTTAAAAAAAAAGAAAGAAAAAGAAAAAAATACTGACTCCTAAGCCCACTCGCACCTCAAGAGTTTGATGCCATTGTTCTGTGGTACAGCCCGGATTTGAGGCTCTTTTATTTATTTTTTTTTTAAGATTTTATTTATTTATTAGACAGAGATAGAAACAGCCAGCGAGAGAGGGAACACAAGCAGGGGGAGTGGGAGAGGAAGAAGCAGGCTCATAGCGGAGGAGCCTGATGTGGGGCTCGATCCCATAACGCCGGGATCACGCCCTGAGCCAAAGGCAGAGGCTTAACCGCTGTGCCACCCAGGCGCCCTTCGAGGCTCTTTTAAAGCTCCCCAGGAGAAAAAAGCCTTATGTAAAAAAGGACTCACTGTAAGAATCCATTTACACAAAATTCTGAACAGACAAAACTAACTTACAGTTTAAAAAAAAAAAAGCTGAAACACGACTTGCTTCTGGTGGGGAGGTGGAGGCAGGAATTAACTGGGGTGGGGCATGAGGGAAATGTCTGGGGTGAGGAAATGTTCTATATTACCACAGGGGCTGGGGTTTCATAGGAATGTGCATTTGTCAAAAAGTGAACGGTGCACTTAAGATTTGTGCAGTTCACTGTATGTAATTTTACCTAAAATAGAGATTCGTGAGCAAAAATTGAATCTTAGTTAATGACATGCATGCAGAAGTACAGAGGAGTGGAATGTACTCATGTCTGCCACTCAGTATGAAATGCATAAAAAAATAAGATGAATGGATAGATGGATGGATTGTGAATGTCTGGGTGGATGGACAGACAAATGGATGGATGGGTCAGTGGACGGACGGATGGATAGGTGGATGGATGGATGGATGGATGGATGGATGGATGGATGGATGGACGGACGGACTGGTGGATGGATGGACAGGTGGATGGATGGATGGATATGGATGGATGGATGGATGGATGGACTGGTGGATGGATGGACAGGTGGATGGATGGACAGGTGGATATGGATGGATGGATGGATGGATGGATGGATGGATGGATGGATGGACTGGTGGATGGATGGACTGGTGGATGGATGGACAGGTGGATGAAGGACAAATGGATGGATAAGTGGGTGGATGGCTGGATGGATGGGTGGATGGCTGGATGGACTGGTGGATGGATGGACTGGTGGATGGATGGACTGGTGGATGAAGGACAAATGGATGGAAAAGTGGGTGGATGGCTGGATGGATGCGTGGATGGATGGATGGGTGGATGGACGGACGGACAGATGGATGGATGGATGGACGGACGGATGGATGGATGGATGGATTGGTGGATGGATGGATTGGTGGATGGATGGATGGATTGGTGGATGGATGGATGGATGGATGGATGGATGGATGGATGGATGGACGGACAGACGGATGGATGGACGGACGGCAGGGCAAATATATAACAAAATATTAACTGCAGTACCTAAGCAGTGGGTATGTGGGTGCTCACTGTACAATTCTTCCGTATTTTCTATATGTCTTACCCTTTTCATAATAAAACAATATGTCTCACCCTTTTCATAATAAAACATTGGGGGAGCACTGCAGGTACTTCTCATGTTCAGCCAAAGTTGAGCACTTAGAGCAAAGGGTTCTTTTTATAAAACAGTCCAGCACATGGGATCTATTTCCAGATCTGTTTCACACATTTACCCGGATGCCCCTGCTCGTTCTGCAGAGCCAAGGGACTATGCAGGTGCAAGCGGGGGTCCCCTCCATCAGAAAACCTGTCAAAGGGCAGTTTCTGAGCCCTCCCTAGAGCCACTGACTCAGAACCTCCAAGGATGAGACCCAGAAATCTGCTTTTCTTAATAAGCTCCCCCCACCCCCAGGTAATTTCGATGTTTGCCAAAAGTCTGAGAAACACTGCTTCCATGTGAATGAGTGATTTGCCCACAGACACTGGGCCTGAAGAGCAGGTATGAAGGGGCAGAGGGTGGGGGAGGAGAGGGTGGGGACAGTGCTGCAGATGAACGGGAAGAGGTCGGGGCGGGGGATAGGGGGCTGTTCTGAGCATCCGTGTCCTCAACGGACAACCACGAGCCAACGTGGGACCCCTTGGGACAAACCTCAATCTCACAACTCAGGCTGGCTTGGCTTCCCAAACACAACCCCGTCTTGTTTTCCATAAATTCACACTTCTCTGGGGGAAGCCGTGTGGCTAGCCAAAAGTACAGCAAGAAGTAGGGAGTTAATGCCATCTCCAGAATGTTGTCTTGGAAATCACTCCTCATTAACCGGGTGTTCCGATTACCTCTCACCGCAGCGTGGGAATACAAGAGTGCTAAGCCCTTTGAAAAGTGACCATTTGAGGTTAAGGAGCTGAACATTAATTTAAAATCAGGAAGCCAGGCCTGGAGAAGGAGGGAAGGTGCCAATGAAAAGCTTTTAACCTTTTAGGGGCCCCAGACCCCTGAATCCCTTCAAATGGTTTGAAATTTTTGTCTATTTATATCTTGTGAGATTTTCAGACAGTCCCTGGATTTCACTGGATTTTCAAAAGGGACCCTGATTCAGAACCCAACCCTGGAGGAAGAGGGCAGTAAAACCAGACTCTCTCCACGCTGAAGAAACCAAGCTCAAGCCAGGCCTCCGCACCCTGACCAGCTGTGCGGCCCTGGGCACGTCAACCTGGCCTTTGGCTTCCCGAGGGCACGGACCTGTCTCAACGCCTAACGTCAACCCAGCATCAGTCTGGGCCTGATACCGGGCCCGGTGCTTTCGCGCGTGTGGGGGTGGTGTTAAAACACAGAGACACGCTCTTTGACTCTCCTTCTGCCTAGAGGAGGGATCCCTGCCTCTGGAATCGGGGCGCCCCCTCAGTAAGTCCTGTTCTACCAACAGAATGCAACAGAAGGGACACCACATTTTTCAAGGCCTGGTAAACAGTCTCGCGGCTTCCTCCTGGCGATCTCGGGGGCAGCCAGCAGCCGTGGAAGGAGTCTGACTCCCCCGGGGCCTGGTGTACATGCTCCAGGGGACAGCCCCGCTGAGATCCAGCCGAAAGCCAGCACTGACTGTGGATTACGGCAGCGAGCCCTCCCACACGTCCGGCCTGGTGCCTTCGGCCACCTGCCCCCCCAGCCAACACCCGGCGGCAGGCAAGAACGGCCCAGATGAGCCCTTTCCAAGCTCCTGACCCACAAAGCATGAACAAAATAAAGGTGCTTCTCTGTTACTTCTTGCATACAGTGGCGACAAGCAATGCCTGGACTTTTCACCATCAGTAATACTGATAAGCATTACCGAGCGAGGGCTAGCAGATTGCACCTGGGTGAGATTCGGGGCGCTCGGACGGCCTCCGAGGGCCTCATGAAGGACTGAGGTCGCCTGCACTTCTGGGTCCCTTTAGCGGGCGGTGGAGGCACACAGGGTGAGTGGTCTCTAGAGCTTTGGCTGTCCAGGGTTTACTGTCACACACAGAGAGAGGACGGCCTAGCTTGCGGCCCAGGGCTTCCCAGCCAGGCCCAGGGCAGCCCGAGAATAATCTGTCATTCTCAACCTGATGCAACAGTCGTCAGGACACACGCGTTACCTCATTCCACCCATGCACCAGCCCTGGAGGTGGGTTCCATAACTACTCCCGTTTCACAGATGAGGAAGTAGAGGCTCGGTGGAGTCGGGGGAGCCCAACTCTGGAGCTTTCCACCAGTGGACCCTGCTCCTCTGGGTCCTGATTCGCCTTTGCAGCCTCAAGACCTGGCATCGCGTGAGCACGTCATAAATGCGTTCCCCGAAGAGCAAATCGACAAATCACGCACTAGAGAAATGAGGGACTCTCCTGCCCTCGGTTTCTCCTTCTGCAAAACTGGAAGAGATGCTGTCTCCTGCAGGCCCTTCTGTCTCCAGAAAGCCATGTTCTCCGAGCAACTCTCCCTCCCCCATACCACCACATCACTGTGCCACCCCAGCGGGCTTTCGGAGAGCTTCAGAATGTGACCCCTACTCCAGACCCCAAGACTTGTAGATCCCTGCCCAATTCTACCCTGACCCAACCCACAAAACCCTTCTTCCCGACACACACAAATCCCACTCTTCCCACAAGGCCTCGCTCCCACCCTCTCCCCCCCTCCTTCCTCCATCTTCCCTCCCCCTTCATCCCCATCCTACCCCCAGGGGCCCTAGCCTTGGCCCCCAGCACCCTTGACCCTTAGGAAGTTCCCAACTTGCCTGAAAACATCTTAAAGACTGAAGCAAAGGTCAAAGAAAGCAATGTTCCATGAAAAACCAGGGCCTAGGTCATTTTAAGCAACAGGAAAGCTCCCCCACCTTTCTTGTTAGGATGAGCATTTAGGGGTATTTTCCAAATTTCTCTCATTTGCATATCACCTTGACAAGTTCACGAAACCTTTATAGCAGTTCTACTCTTATTTAATTAATATTTTCCCTTAAATAATCAGCCTTACCTCTCCCCCCTCCCTCCCTCTCCCCTTCCTTCTTTAGAAGTCAATCTCATTCCCAGCAATACTGTCTATAAAATCACCCTGACGTGCCCGTGTCTGTACACCTTCTAAAATTATCCTATCTGTCACCAGGGTAGAGGTCCTACAATTTGGGAAATACTGGCTTTTTAGGAGAACATGTTTTCTTAAGCTGCAGATTAACCTTTTGCAAAAACCTTGGCACATATTCTAATCGGTCAGCTAGAGACAGGATTTTAAAATAATTTGATCTTCTTCCCTGTGCTTTATCCAAAGCTCGCCCATTTTTATAATAAGCAGCTCTTGTTTCTGTAACCAGAGCCCATAAATGAACAGTGGAAAAATAACTAAGACACCATCTGCATTTTCCAAAGGCAGAGAGCGGGGCTCGGAGAGATAGCAGGGCGAGCGCCCAGACATTTGCCAAGCTAATCCAGACGTTATTTATGTGGGCGAACCACGGGTCCGTGTCCGGCCCTCTTCCCTTCTTCCAACTGTTGGAATTAGAGGAAATGTCATTCCTCCTGCTTTTTCCCCCCCGCGGGCCAGCTGTCACCGGGTGTGTGGGGGACAGGAAACAGGATTACAAGACGAACAGGGAGCCTGCCGTTCCGGCCTGGCCGTTATCACGGCCGATGCTGGACAGCCATCTTCCCCACTTGTCACTGGGAGTTGGGACGACAGCCCAAAATAAATGCCAAAGGAGGGCAAGATTGGGAGTAACGGGGAGTCTTCCCCCCAAATCAGATACCTTATATTGTGCATGGACTAGGAACCAGGCACCCTATAGACATTTTCTCATATAATTCTTATAAGAACCCTGGAAAGTGGAGGCTATCATTTATGCCCATTCTACAGATGAAGATACTGAGGCTCTAGGAGGTTAAAGTCACTTGCCTAAGGTCACATGCTGGTAAATGCTGAGCAAGGATGGAACCCAGATTTGTCTGAGTCCCAAAGCCTTCTGTTGGAGCCACCCTGCCTTACTCTGTCTCCTTCCCAGGGGCCACGTGCACAGGACTGGCAGATGACCCGGTCCGCGCTCCCAGCCCAGTCAGTGCTTAGGTCAGCCCTCTGGCTCCCCAACGCAACTGCTAACATGGCCACAAAGACACACGTGGTTCTTAGGCTGCAGGTTTTGACCCAACATGTCAATTACGGAGTGCCTATTGACTACCTGACACGCTTTCTGGCCTTTTTCTGCAAGTGCTTACCCAAACAGGACACCTAGATGACCCCTCAGCCAGTCTGTACAATCGGGACAGCCAATTCAGACCAAAGTAGAGTCATCCGCCTAAATACCTAACCGTTGGCAGTGTTTAGAACTTTCGGGGAGAGTCCCCGGGGTCCTGACATTTCAGTTCTCAGACACCTGCACTCCCCCACCTGTCTCTCCTCCGTGTCTATCATCTATCCCATCAGCTTCCAACATGCAGGGCCTGGGCCTGACACAGAAAAGCAGCAAGGAGTGCTGGGGATAGACATCCACAGTCTGTGGTCAGGGGACGCTTCTTGGAAGAAGGGACAGCGCCAAGGACACCTAGTGATGGGCAGGAGGTGGCTGAGTGAGGAGGAGGGGAGAAAGCCCGAGGCAGACCAGACATGTTGTTCCAAGGGCCAAAAATGGTGGGAAGGATAGAGGCGGGGAGCGGCCCCTTCACTGTGATGGAGACAGAGAGAGGACACTGGTGGGGGACAAGGTGAAGGGCAGCGGCCCGGTCAGACGGGAAAGGCATGGCCCACCACGGGGAGGAGTTTGGACCTTACACTGAGGGCAACAGGAAGCCTGGGCGTGTCCTACACTCTGGAGTAACCTTGTCTGATCGGTGTGTTTTACAAAGATGTCTCTGGCAGCTGCCTGGAGAAGGTCTTGGAAGGGTCGGTCTAAGTAATTCAGGAGGCTGTGGCAGGCAAGAATATGGGGGCAGCCTGGCAGGAGAAAGGGGGTGAATTCAGACATATGTTAGGAAGGCAGAATCAACAGGACCTGATGACTGTTAACACCTCAAATCCATGATCTCACCTGCTCTTGACCTTGTGGGAAGGAGGGAAAACCCTTGGTTTGCAGGTTGGAACGGGGATGACTTGCCTTCAGTCCCTACCTGCACGGCCTCGACCCTCACCCGCAGGAGGATGGAGGTGAGACTCTGTCAAAGCCTAAAATCCCTTAGTGACAGCTGGCGGTCAGAAGGGCATGGGAGTATAAACCGCCGCGGCCGTGCCAGCTCGGCACTGTGAGCCCAGGGCTGCAAACAGGTTGACCCCTCCCCCGCCCCGACCAGCTTTCCCTGATACCTGTTGTCAACTTCTCCACGGACCATAGACTCAATCCAACTCCAATTTCAAAATGCAGACATTGAAAAAGCCAATTGCTATTTTTTAACAATAATAATTTAAGAACTTGGTTCTTTGAGCCACAAAAAGCATCTTATTAATCTGTGATGGGGAAGAAAACCGATTATAAATGCAGAAAAGCAGATGAGTGGGGCAGAGATGTGCACCCCTAAAGGTCACAATGTATTTCTTTTTTAAAAGCATGCAAAATTTGGGATGCCTGGGTGCTCAGTCAGTTAAGCGTCTGCCTTCGGCTCAGGTCATGATCCCAGGGTCCTGGGATCGAGTGCCGCATGGGGCTTCTTGCTCTGCGGGGAGCCAGCTTCTCTCTGCTTGTGTGCTCTCCCCCCCCCCCCCGACTCTGTCAAATACATAAAATCTCTTTTTTTTTTAAGTGCTTCTAGGGGCGCCTGGGTGGCTCAGTCATTAAGCGTCTGCCTTCAGCTCAAGGCGTAATCCCTGCGTTCTGGGATCGAGCCCCACATCAGGCTCCTCTGCTGGGAGCCTGCTTCTTCCTCCCCCATTCCCCCTGCTTGTGTTCCCTCTCTCGCTGGCTGTCTCTCTCTCTGTCAAATCAATAAATAAAATCTTAAAAAAGAAAAAAAAGTGCTTCTAAAAAACAATAATAAATGAAAATAAATAAAAGCACACAAAATTAGATCGGGAAAGCCCACTCACTAAACACAATTTCCATGGCACGAATTTCCAAACCAGTGTGAAAACGACAATACAGTGGCTTTTCTCCGTTCCTCTCTTAGATCCCTTATCTTTCTTTGAATGGGTAAGTCCACCTGCCAGACTCACCCTTCTCATGTCTTCCAGAAAGGATAAAGGAAAGCTTCCCACGTGACCTCATTTTATTTTGAATCACGAAAACGCACCAAAGGGGGGGAGGGGAACACTTTCTTGGTCAAAGGAATCAAGATGTATTTCTAATTCTCTTGCCATATGGTAAGTTATTTTGGAAGCATATCAAGAGGTAGAGAGAATGTTGGACAAAATTGGCAATGCTCGTACAATCCTTTCAAATCAGACCAAATTCCCACTGTGCGTGCTTGCTACAGACCCTTCTATTCATCATATCAGCGACTGTGACCACAGGATATGTAAAAATACCGAGCAATTTTTATCACCAGCTTCCAATCCCCCGGTGCCCCGGACCACCACGTGGTGTCAAATTTGTCTGCATTTCACCCCCAGGAAATCGAGTCATTAACTTCCCTTTCATTTACCAAGAGCTGTTGCCAAAAAGAAAATCATTCATCGGCTGTGACTTATGGGAAGAGAGAGAGAAAGGACTGATTTCACGAGAAGGAGAGAGAAGGCAAAGAAAAGGGAAAGTTGGGAGCTTTGGTTGCCCTGGGCAGATGGAGAACGCCAAGTTCCCTGGTGCCTTCTCCCCCCTCCCATCCCCAGAGGACACATTCCCCACCTCCCCGCCCCACCACTGCCCAGGGCTGTCCCACCGAGTAATGTGGGGGTTATCAGATGCTGGGACTAAAGGTGGCTATCTCTCCTTTTCCTCGGTGGCCAACAGGCCTGGGCCTCTGCAGGCAGGAAGGCGGGAGGAGGGAGGCGCTGGGCTGCTGCTGGCTTTTCTGGGTTCCTGGGGGGTGTTGGGGGGGGGACGTGGAGAGAAGGGAGCCCAGCACTGCACCTTCTTACCTTTGCATTCTTGACATTCTGTGCAGTTCCATGTCATCGCTGCCCCGGAATCCTTTGGCGAAGGGATTATTCTCAATCTTTAATTGGGTGATCTGCGGGAAGGAGAGAGACCGAGAGAGTCGGTTTTCACTTGATGGCTGGAAACTCAGCCTCTGGCGACCAAAAGAAGCAAATTAAGTCAGTCACGTCAGTGGGACCCACCACTTCATTCAGAGAGGAGGCTTTGAAAAATGCCCTAGATCAGACCGCTTTTAAAAGGGGAAAAAAACCTGGTTTCGGTTTGCCCGTTAATTGGAGTCATACTCTGCCTCACGCCAGCTGGATTGGTTTTTTAATCCTAGCATGTTGTGTTTCAAACACAATCGAGGCCTCAGCGCTTGGCGCCCCCCTCCCCCTCGGAAAGTTGGGCATGGTGAGTGGGGTCGCTCGTCCTGCAGCGTGGGGATCGCCATTTGGAGAAACGTGGTTGCTTTCAGAATTTTGTTTTTTTTAAGATTTATTTATTTGACAGAGAGACAGCCAGCGAGAGAAGGAACACAAGCAGGGGGAGTGGGAGAGGAAGAAGCAGGCTCCTAGCGGAGGAGCCTGATGCGGGGCTCGATCCCAGGACTCCGGGATCATGCCCCGAGCTGAAGGCAGATGCTTAACGACTGAGCCACCCAGGCGCCCCTGCTTTCAGAATTCTGCTGTGCCTCATGCCTTGTTCGTTTCAGTGTCACAAAGTTAGCTGGCACAGGTGGGAGAGGGCGCCAAATTAAATAAACACCCATAGAGAGAATTGCGACATGCACGATAGCGGCCTATCAGCTCCTGAGCCCTTCAGTTTGCTAGAGAAAGAAGAGAGAGCCCTTTTCTTGGACATGTTCGTTGCCATGCACAAAACTTAGCAACAGAACGGGATCTTGGGTTCGATGGTCAGAACGTTCACGGACACCATCAACACATGGTCTATAAGTGTGAGCGCAGACTCACAGATCCTATTATTATATAATAGTATATAATATATATTATTTATATGTATAATATAAAGTCATATCTATAATAATCATATCTACCTGTACACTAGTCTCTGCTCAGTATTTTGGTTTAAATCTAACCACTTTCGCTTTACATGTATTTTATTAAAAAATAGGATATCACTTCTCTCTACCTCAAACTAGAATCATGAGCTATTCAATAAAAGGAAAACTATCGTATCAAATTCTCTCTACTGGCCCCCGCAGAAAGTTCTAAACCCAAGGCCTGCCCTCACTTTGTGGCAAGGGGGAACGAGACACTTTTAGAGACGTATTTGACACACACTGGTACTGAACTGTCTCCCTGATAGGTGAATAGAAAGGTAATCGAAAGGAGAACAATTTTCTGTGATCCCATCATACGCAAGTACCTACAAAAACCACCCCAGCTACCCCCAGTAGTAGAGTTCCAGACTTTGAGAAACTGAGCAAGTTTCTTTGAGAAACCAGGAGTCCTAACGACTGAATGCACCCATAAGTCATCCATTTGGGGGCAGGCATTCGGGTATGTTCTCTTTTCCAGAAGAGATGGCCTGATAAGGTTTCCTTCTAACTCCAAGACTCTATAATGAACATGAGATTAGTAGATTACACACGTGTATGTGTGTGTGCTTGCAATAAAAAATATAGGTAAAATTAATGTTTTAAAAATATGTTATATGATTCCAACCATACGACGTTTGGGAAAAGGCAAAACTATAGAGACAGTAAAAAGGGATCAGTGGTTGCCAGAGGCTGGGCGAGGAGGAAGGGGTGCATAGGCAGAGCACAGAGGACTTTAAGGAAAACTCTTCTGTATGATGATGTAACGGTCGATACGCATCCATAGTTATGGACACCCACAGAATCGACGACCCCAAGAGTGAGCTCTCATGTAGATTCTGGGTGATAACGACGTCTCAGTGTAGGTTCATCGATTGTAATAAATGCCCCCCTCCGGGGCGCCTGGGTGGCACAGCGGTTAAGCCTCTGCCTTCGGCTCAGGGCGTGATCCCTGAGTTCTGGGATCAAGCCCCACATCAGGCTCCTCCTCTGGGAGCCTGCTTCCTCCTCTCCCACTCCCCCTGCCTGTGTTCCCTCTCTCGCTGGCTGTCTCTCTCTCTGTCGAATAAATACATAAAATCTTTAAAAATAAATAAATAAATGCCCCCCTCCGGTGGGCGATGTTGATGGTGGGGGAGCCTTTGTGGAGGACGGAGGGACTGGGGGTCGAAAAGAACTCTCTGTACTTTTCCACTTAACCTTGCTGTCGCCCTAAAACTACTCTAAAAAAATAAGACCTATTTTAAAACTTTTAAAATAGGTGTGGGTCTTTATGTGCCCACTCGTTCCCTCCTGCCTCTTTTTTTTAAAAAAAACTGGACCTGCTCCTGCAACTCTCTGATTTTGACTTGACCCTTCAGAATGAGTCGAAAGTCTGTAAAAATCTCTTAGGAAAATGGTCTTTAAAATGTACACTCCCGAATCCACTTCTATTTTGAGTCCAACAGCCCATCACCTAGTGGAACTTTCTTCCCCACTCAGGCTTTGTCATTTAAAAAAAAAAAAAAAAGTGCAACCCAACTGACCACAAATCATGCTTTTCTTTAAAGGTGGGGGGTGGGGAGGCATTTGCAAAATGTGAAGTAAAAATCAGATCATTCAAAAAGGGGTGGAGGGAATCCTCGCTGCACTCCCTGTGAGTTTTGTAGGCAACACGGGTGTGGTATCTGGGCTGAATTAATGCCTAGTCCATGATGTCACTGTTCCACCAAGAGCTCGGGACAAACAATTACCATGAGGGGAAAAAAAAAAAAAAAAAGGAGGCGAGGTGGGTTTTGGTATTTTTATCTGCAAAAATCCTTTGCTCGAAACTATTCCTTGCACCTCAAACAGGTCCTACCACTACCTGATGTCTGAGCTGCCGAAATAGGATTGCACGGGACAAGCACAGTTTGCTACATAGACACTGAGGCATGTTGATCTTACGTATGTCTTGTTCGTAGACTGAGTACATATATGAGGATTATTCCCGTTGAGAAATGTTAGGTGAAAATGTCCGCCGGATTCCCTACAACCCCGGCTCTGGAATTCCCTTCCGAACATGCCGCACATTGGCTCGCTCGCTCACGGGCACATGACACGCTCGGGTGTCTGAGTTCTACTAAACGGCTCCACTGAAACCGACTTGCACTCGTCACACGAACGAACGTACTCCCTCCAAGATCAGCATAAAACCGGATATCCGGGGGAGGGTGGGGGGCGGGGGCTAAAACAAATATAAATACCAGCTCCCACCAGTGAGACAGAGGTTGTAAAAATTAATGAGAATAATTGTTGTGAATTCTTGCTTTTGAAAAAAAAAAAACCCTCACGAGAGCCAAAAATCTTAATTATGTCTCTCTATTAGGGGTTCATTTCCTGGTCCCAACCAGAAAGCTCATACCTCATAAATACAGACTCCTTACACAATGATTTAAGCAGGAGGAAAAAAATGCCTTTTAATGGCAAAGTAAGTTAATATCGGGGGATAGACATGCTTGCATACACAGCCATTGTTGCAAGAGCAGAGAAATGAAATGCCCACGTGATCTTTTTTTAACACCTAAATATTTCTAGGGCTTGTTCTGGGCGCTGCTGACAGCCTCAGTGAAAACCTTACAAAAACGTGTTTCACAGAGCAAACGGCATTGCTGCGGAAGAGTCGAGTTTTTTAAATATCTTTTTCAAGCTGTCAGCCATCTGGGGAAATAACTCCTAAATCCAGCTCGGGATCACAGCTGGGCTGAGGAAACACGTCGTGTCATTAGGAGCCCCATGGCGGAGGGGTGCGGGACCCCAGCCTAACACATGAAGCCCGCCACGTACCTGCGTCCACCTGGCCTACGGGCATCCGAGCAGAAAAAGAGCATTCTGAAGGCATCGGGCCCTTTACACCAAACACGAGTGTCCCAAATTGTCCTGGCAATTTAATCCCGTGCATTGCGGTTCTGTCCTCGCTCGTGCATCCAAAGCATCACGAGAGGCAAAGAGTCCCTGAATTGATGGCATGTTCAGGGGGTGAACGAACTCACCCACAAAGACCGACACTTGTAGATGTCTATCAAACATGGTAAGAAGAACTTAGGTAAAAGCTCAGGTCTTCTGATTCCCAAGTAATCAGGGAAGGCAAAGAGTTTCCCAGGGCCTGCGTTTTGGGTGGAGCTGTCCTGTTATAAGTGGATCGGTTGGGCCGTCAATCAAGGGCATCATCATTCACCCTCCGTGTGGGAATGTGTGTAATGCTCGGCGTTCCACATTGCCCAAGGATTACCTCGTTTAGTCCTCACGATGACCAACACACAATTCTTGTATCATCCCCATTTAACAGATGAGGAAAACTGAGTCCAGTAACTTGCCCAAGCCAAATGGATTTAAACCTAGGACTCTGCCCCCAGAGTCCCACCTGAACCCTAGGCCAGGGTAAGTAAGAGTGCAGGTGGCTTCTGCCCACGACGTCAAGGGTCGCAACACCTCGCCCAGGTGGGACAATAAAGGGACCAGACAGAGTCCACAAACCACACTCTGCTTGGCCTGAGTAATTAAGTCACACGTCCTATATCCACGCGAGGAACGCCTACAGGGGCCCTGGACTGGGCTGGAAAAACGTACTGCTTTAGACGACCTCCTGACAGAGAACATAGGCGCCTTTGGTATTTCACAACTAAAACATGGGGTGGGGGAAGACTGACGGAAAGTTGTCTCCTATGAAATCCCTCTTCCGGATGTCAGGCTGGCTAAAAAAACCTTTATGGCCCAAGCAATCAAAAACAAAACAACACAATACCCAAATTCCCATCTGTGAGCCCTTTGTGTGGTCATCAGACACACGTCTATCCAGACGTGGGTTTGGAGACACACATATTTGGACCCATGAGCGTTTAGACACACAATCCCCTAGACTGTGCTCAAATCTCACATGTACGCACCCCATTACGCCGACACTCCTTCAAGTGCATGGATCTCTAAATATATTCATTGGGGAGGACATGTTTTTAAAAAAAATACAAATATGGGGGAGTGGGGTATATTCACGAGTGGTCGCAATGATGGCTTCATGGCTACATACACGTCAAACTCGTTAAATTGTATACCTCAAAAACTACAGCATATCGTACGACAGTTATGCCTCAAAAAGCAAGAAAGAAAGAAAGAAAAAAAAAGAGAAAGATAAGAAAGAGGGATGCCTGGGTGGCTCAGTTGGTTGGGCAGCAGCCTTTGGCTCAGGTCATGATCCCAGGGTCCTGGGATCAGATCGAGTCCCACCTCGGGCTCCTTGCTCAGCAGGGAGCCTGCTTCTCCCCCTGCCTGCTGCTCCCCCTGCTTGTGTGCTTGCTCGCTCTCTCTGACAAATAAATAAATATTTTTATAAAAAAGCAGAGAGAGAGAGAGAGAGAGAGAGAGAGTACAGGCTCTCTCAGATCTAGCCTTGCCTGATGGACCTTAAGACCATAACTAGAGAGAGCTTAGGGATTTCCCCCAAAGGACCCGAGCACTCACATCTTTCTTTAGCAGGTCCCTTTCAGGAATCTACCATTTCCTGTCCTTTCTGTGTGAGTCTGGGCTTTCTTAGTTGAAAAGAAAGGAAAAAAAAAAAGAAAATCTGATATGTCTTTGGACGCTCTGTCAGGTCTACGTGTGTGTGTATTAATATATAAATATATAAATATATACGTATGTGTGTATGTATATGCATACATAAGAAAGGGAGGGAGGGAGGGAGGGAGTGGTGAGACTGAGTGTCCTTGTTGCTATTTTTTCCAATTTTTTCCCCTGCGACTGTCACCACAAAGTTAAACATAGATTTACAATAGCCATAGAGGAAACAGGTTTCTAGCAGCCAGACCCAAATTAGCCTGAAATAGTTTTGCAATTTTCAGAGTATTTGACCTTAATGTTTTTGCTCTTGTTGGTTTGACAAGTCAGGGATGGAATTCAGAAAAATCCTTCTTCCCCTTTAAAAAATAATTGCATTTTGGAGAGAGCGAGTTTTCTTCTGGAGGGAAGCGCTCTCAAGACTTGGGTCCCCAGACAGGACTTGCAGTCTAGAAGGGACCATCCATCAGAGCCTGGCCTGCTGACTGACAATCCGAATTTGGAGCTTACCATCGTGTAACTGCCCTGGCTTCGCTGGGGGGGAGGGGGGGTGTTATCTGACACCTGGGCCTGTAGGCAGGAGGCTATAGGGTGCTAAACCCACCCCTCACCCCTGCCCCGGGCTCTCCCATCTGGCTACACAGCCCCTGTAACTTCCCGCCACCCTGCCCTTATCTTGCAGGTGGGGACAGGAGCTGTGGAGGACGAAGGGCGTCACCATCTCCATGTCTATCTCCTTATGTTGCCCCAGTGACCCGCCCTCACTGATCCCATATGGAAGCCCCTACATTCCCCTTCCACCGTCCTCCAACCCAGATCACACTACTTAAAGCTAACAACCTGCACCCCCACAGTGCCCCCCACCCTGTATCTTGCCTTGCCAGATCCTATGTCTTTTCAGAACTAGGATTAAGAATCCCTCAATCCCGCCCACCCACCAAGAAAATGAATCCAGGGGCACTTAAGTTTCGAAGGAACAGAAGTGAACCATGAAAAGTCAAGAGGAGCCCTTTCTCCTGGGAAAAAAGAAGAGATACCCCCCCAACCTGCAGTGATGGGGTACCCTATTCCAGCATCATTGTCCAGCTTGGAAATGCCGAAATCAGGGCCTGGATTTTTGAACAGCATGGGGTCTGACGTTGACAGGATGGAGCTGTACCTTCCTGTCTACACCACACTGCAGCCTCTTTCTGGCAGACAGGCATCCCCGCCCCTCCGCAAGCTGTGGTTTTGCTGTGGTCTGCTCTAGCTCCTGGGAGCTGCTGGGGGAGTGGGGGCACAGGTCGCTTTGGTTTGCGTTCTTGTTTTCAACAATGCCAACCCGGCCTCACTGTGATCCGGGACCAGCAACCACGGACACAATGAGGAAAGCATCTTGCACATCCAAGCCCAAGGCTTCTGGCAACTTTGCCACCTGCCCCAGGTCAAGTTGAAATGCATCCAAAAGGCAAACTGGAGCAGAGACCCTCACCCGAAAAAGAGGGTCCACAAAGGTGGCACCAGGCCCCCACCCAAGAGCACAGAGCCCTGCAATAAAAGGACCTTTCTTCCTCCGGGCGATCGCTTCGTGAGTGCAGAGAGATGCCTTCCTGTATTTGAATGTGGCGTCACCTATGACTGGACAAGTTTGTTTCTAACTGGTGTGTGTGCAAAAGACAGAGAGAGATAGAGACAGAGAGACAAGGAGAGACAGAGGGACAGAGAGAGAGTCCCACAAAACCCATGAATATAGTACAAACATAGGCAACCTTCAGGCTGTAGCTTGGTCCCTGCCCCAGCCCCCTGGGGTAGAAACTGGTGCCTGCTGTGAGGGAATGGCGACCCTTAAAGCTTAAAAGTTTCCGCAGGAGACCCCTGCATCTTCCTGCAAAGGCACAGGCGGCCCCAGCACGCTGGTTCCCGGGCCTCGCGCTTACCTTGTGGTTCTGGTAGGAAGTCACGGCGATAAAGGCTGTCTCAGGAAAGACGTGGGTGCAGAACGCAGTATTTTTTGAGCCAAATCCATTATTTTCATCCGCCTTCACGATGTGTAATCTGGGCTGGTATTTGTGCATGGAATTTAGAATAATCTAAAAATAATAAGGAAAATGAGATTGTAAGAAAAATCAAAACCCCTTTGTTTCCAGATAAATGCCCTCTCCCCACCCCTAAAATTCACCTCTTTATACAGGCTCTTAACAAAAAAAAAAAAAGGTCTGATTTTTTTTTCTCCTGTTTTGAAAAGGGGCCAGTGATTTCATTAAAAAGAAACATTTCAAAAATGACAATTTCCAACCCAAAAAGCCAGGGTAATATTCCAGGAATCTACCCAAAGCACACACGGCAGTAAATCAGAATTCTTAATAAAGTTTGCTTAATAAATTAACTCCTGCATAGGGTACTCCCCCCCCCAATGAGAGAGACGGGAGTCTGGAGCAAGGAACTGGTGCCCGAGGGGGAAGTTTAAGCATCAGTTTTGGAATGAAAGGGAAAAGACACAAACAAATAAACAAACATCCCCCCCCCCAAAAAAAACCCTCTAAGAGACGGAAAAGGAAAACACCAGTGTTTGCAGAACTAAAATAGAAATCACAGGTTTGGCCCGTTGTTAGGAGAACGTGCAAAGTAGAGTCAATGAAAAAAAAGAAGATAATGGGATGGCCAGTGGAACTCCAAGGATGGTGAGATTAGGGGGAAGAAGCACCCCCCATCCCACCACCACCAGAGGAGGACCTGCTTCTCTCCAGGTTCCCTTTCTAAGACTTTATCAACGTTTCAGGACCCACAGTCGGAATTATCTCCAGACTCGGCCCCGGACAGAACCCCTGCATCGCTTTTTTGGGAATGCGCTCTTTCTCTTTCCTTTCTACTGCCTCCGTGTTTGGGGTGCTCCCAGAGACAAGCGGGGTCCTCCTGCTGCAGCTGCACCTTTAATACGACTACTCTACAATCAGTATCCAGGGGGAGGAAGGCTCCAGACCCCACACCCTCTCTGCGGAGCAGGGCTAGTCCTAGGAGATGAGCATCTTGCTAACAAAACGGTCTTCGCTGTTTGGAGGACGCCTGGCTTTTGATGATTGCGGGAAGCTGCGAATGCGAACATTTATCAAGGCGTTCGGATGTGTACCCACCGAATGGGCCAATCGCCGCGCTTAACGCGCTGACACTCGGGCCTGCTTTTTCCCCAGGACCGCCAACTGGAGCGGCGGAGGCTGTCCCGGTGTCTTTGATTATTTGCGTTGATGACCCTGGGGCAGGGTCCTTGGGCCAACCCTAGAGACCCGCCTGGAGGAGGGGGAGGGGAGGCGGGGAGTGGCGAGAACCCGGGGCCCCGCGGCTCCCGACCCCGGCCGCGCGGCTCTAATCTCCGGCCGCCGCGGCCGGGCCGCCTCCCTGGCCGATAGCGACGCCGGCCGGGGCGGCGTGGCGACAGATAGACGCAGTGGGGCCCCGCGGGCCGCCGCAGCCCCCGGCCGGCGCGGCCATCCTCCCGGCTTAGCCAAATTGCTTTGACGGCCGGGGACAGTGTGGAGACATCAGCGCGAGGGCGATCTAATGGCTCCTAATTTCATTAGGGCGGCTCTGGACTCCGAGTCCGAAGTTGGGGGGCAGGGCTGCGTGGCAGCGGGGGAGCCCGAGGCCGCCCCGAGCACCCTCCCTCTTCCGCGGGCTCGGGAGGACTGGAAATTCTCGAGAGTGCGGAGCCTGGTTGCGGGGCCGCGAGCCTTCCCCAGGCGCCCACCCCGACGAGACCCCAAAGGGCACTGCCGGGGCTGCAGGGGGAAAGCTAGGCGCGAGTGGGGCTGGAGGACAGTCCCGCTGCCCGGCACCAAGGTTCCACAGAGTCCCCCACGAAAGGGTACCACCCAGCCTCCAGGAGGCCGCCAGCCAGGCGGGAAAACCGTCCCATTTCTCCCAGGCGCTTACCCTAGAGTCTGGGTTCTGCCCCCGCAGGTACGGGTCACCCCGGCCAGCCGACGCCCCGCAAGCTGGAGGGCATTCTGCCAGGGGATGCTCCCGCCCACGGGACGCTGCCGGCAAACTGCCTGGTTGAAACGGGAAGGAGGCCGGGCGTTTTGCCCTGAAGCGCCCCATCGGCACCCTCTGCTCCTTCCCCACGGCGCGCAGGAAGGGAACCGGCCCGCCTTCTCTCTTCCCCAGCCGCCAGCAGTTCAAGCTCGCCTGGACCACGTGCAGAGGCTGCCAGTGGCCTGCATCACTGTCCCCTCCCCACCACAGATCCTGCAGGTTCAGGGTTTTAGCCCCAAGGCCCCACAGGAGAAGATTCTCTCTTTGGACCTTCACAAACTGTCCCTCCTCCAGATCAAATCCATTCAAACCCAGTTGCCTCAACTGAGGACCATGTGTTTGTTGATGTTCCCTAAAGAGACCACAGGGCAGGACAGAGAGCCCTCTTGGAAAGAGAGAGATCAAATCCCTGCTCCCAAATTCAAGCTGCATGACCTTGGGCGAGTCTCCTCCCCGCCCCTGGACTCCTATTTATAAAGGCTACGCATTTCTGTTCTCCTTTCTAGGCTGCTATGAGGGCCAAGTGCCCAAAGACAAAGGAGCTCATTAAAGCCAAGGGTTCTGAACACACTGAATTCAGAGACTGTGTTCTGTCCTGCTGATCAATTATTGCCAATGAAAAGATCTAGAGACATTTTTCCCCAAATCAATGTTTTGTTCTTCATTTGTTTTTCGTTGAGGAAAAGAATCTACTTAAAGCCAGCGAATCTACTAAACGTTACACATTCTCCTGGAAGGTGGGGGGAGCACACTCAATGCCCTGCCTGCAGATTCAGGGGGTTAACCAGGCCGCTCTGTGGGGAGGGGGCATGCGGACTCCAGGTTTAGAACTCTGGTCCAGGTTTGCCTGCTCCGGGCGCAGCGGGAGTAGGGGAGAAGCTGGACCTTGGGAGGAAAAAACAGATAAACCCAAGATACCAGCTAAAAAGAGGTACCAAGGTTGGCCTCTAGCAGGTTGGTTTCCCCATCTTTAAAAGAGGGAGCAGGTGGCCTGGGGTCTCCCTGTCAGCTGGACCATCTCAATAATAAGGCAGGATTTAGAAGTGAGCAGGAAAGGTATCTATGGCTCCCACCAGGGACCAGCCCTGGACAGCCTGTGCTGAGTCCCCACTGGGCTAGAAGGACCCGGTTTTCTGAGATCTGAAACACACAACCCTCCACCCCTCATCACCAATGGGACTGAGGTCTGAAGCAGGGATGTGCACTTCAGTCTCCCCCAGGCCTCGGGTCTCTTGCTCCCCGGGAAAGGCGGCCCCAGAGGATGGGACCGTGGCCCACACAGAGGACTGCACAGGAGAGCAGTGGAGCTGGAAGGGAAGAAGTCCGGACCAGGGAGGCTGACAGAAGAAAAGACCCAGGCTGGTGGAGTGGGGCAAAGAAAGGAGAAACGGGTGTGTGAGGAGCCAAGAGAAACTCAGGAGCCAGCAGAGGGAGAGGAGAGAGGACAAGACAGACGGAAGGACGGACAGAGACTGAAAGCAGGCTGCACCAGGTACTTACGTGCCCAAATGGGTCCAGGTGGTTGTTGGTGAGCTTGAGTTTCTGGAAGGAGACCAGTTGCCGCATCCAGTGCGCTCCGGTGGCCGGCGAATCCGGGTGCACGTAGAGACGGCCCGGCATGGCGGGCTCCGCTTTGCCCGTCACAGACCTGGACCAAGGAGGGGCGAAACCCGCCCAGACTTAGCGCCCTGTCGTGCTGGCGGGGTCCTGTGCCGGGCCAGGCAAGGGCTGCTGAATACAGGAGAATGTTCTGGAAATGGCCTGACCCTCGGGCCTCGCCTGGGCATCCGCAAGCCCAGGTGCCCAGAAGGCCTGTGGCCAGTGTCCAGGTGAATCCCCCACCCGGCTCTTTCTTCTTCCACCTCACTCCTCCCCCTGCACCAGGGGCGCCACTGCCGGGCCTCGTGGCCTCTTGCTGCCTATGGACCATCATCAGTAGGTTCTGGAAACCTGGACAAAAAAGTCTAAGCAAAGTCCTTGAGGGCTTTCAAATGGGCCTTCCTCTTCCAGCCTCTGCACGCTTGGCAGCCACACGAGCAAACAAGGAATGGACCTCTCCTCTCTTGCCTGTTTAACTCAAATACCACGGCCCGACTTTGCAATTTCATAAAAAGGCATGTTCAAAGCAAGTAACTCATAAAAAATAACTGTAAATGGTTTTATGCCCCCAGAAATACCTCCAGCGCTTGGAAACAATTCCCTTTTTAAAATCCACACCCCGCGGGTGTAGCAACAGACACAGGCCCTTCACTTCCACAGAGCCTCAGTTTTCTTGTCTATAAAATGGGGGCTAATGGCTGCTATTTCTTCCTCTCAGGGTGGTCGGGGATAGCAGCAAAAGCCTCTGGCACTCCCACACAGTTGGGAATTCAAAAACTGCTTCTCGGTTTAATGCAGGGGGAGGGGAGTCTGGCTTTCCACTCTCCCCCTTGCCCTCCCCACCTGCCCACGCCGGGCGGTGCCTACCATTTATTATCTGCGAACTTGTATCTGTGGTCATCGGCCGGAACGATGTCCATGAGGAGAATGTATTTCGTTTTGGGATTAAGGCCGGTCACCTTCACTTTGTAACTGGGAAACATCCGCCTGGGAGAGAAGGGGAGGAAGGCAGGAAGCCGGAGAAAGGAAGGGGGAGGGGAGAGAGAAAGACACAGAGAGAGAATTTAAATGCCAATACTGTAAAGAGCAGGTCTACACATCTTAATGGAAGAAGCAACTCCTCCTGGAGGAGCACGCAGGAGAAAAGCAGCCCCCGCTCCGCTCTTGGCAAGATCCATTCCAGGTTTCCCTTGAAGTTTTGGGGAGGAGATAGGCCTAGAGGTGAGCGGGAGGCTGGTGGCTATTTGTAACCAGGAGGAAAATAGAAACCTGGAGGCCAAGGCTTCTAGAAAGAACCAGTTATGAAGAAGGCCCTGCTTGGAACCCCCAATTCTGCTCTTTGTAAACGCTTTTTTCGGAGCCAGAAACCTGTTTTTTAATTTAGGGGCAGAAGGAGCCCTGTTAGGGGAAAAGCCGGCCTCCCGCGCCCAGGCAGATGCTCCAGCCACTGAGCCCATGGCTGCCGCTGCAGGAGGACACCGGGCTGTGTGCGCCCTCGGGACCGCACACCCATGGGTGCCCATACACTTCCAGTCCTGGCTGCGGTCCGCCGTCCCCAGAGTAGAGCTCAGCTGGTGGCCTCTGCCAGAAGCCTCTAGCCAAAATGTATTCCTAAATGCCCCCCAGCTTCTCCAAGGCGCCTGGCACTCTTCTTGCAGAGTCTGAACCCTTTGGCCCTCGGCAAAGAAACGCAAAACCCAGGTGGGTTTGGTTTCGGAAAGACCGGGGCCGGAACCGGGATGCGGCCCTGCAGGCGCTGTACCCACTCCCTCTGCGCTCTGGGGCGCGCTCCAAATTCCCAGCCCTCCCGTGGAGGGGGGTGGCGTGAGCCCCGGAAAGCCAGCAAGGACAAGCTGCCGGATCCTGGCTCACCCAGGGATGGCGGGAAGGGGTGAGTGAAGGGAGGCCTTGGAGCCCAAGGCTAGTGGTGTTTATCTGGCCGAGCGCGTGTGCCTGCAGGCGGGAGCGCGGGAGGCCTCCCAGGCCTTTTATAGTTAAATCCCCTCTGCACGGGCTGGGGGCAGAGGGGGCCCGGCCGTGTCTTTCCTTCCTCGGCAGAATGGGAAGAAGAGCTCAGTTCTTCAGTATAAACAGACCGCGCCTCCTAGTTCACTCAGGCCGAGCGGGGGAGCAGACGTTGTTTAATTTCAAATAATAATAAATGTCACTGTTGTCAGTTTATTGCGGGAGGCTTCGGCTAGAGAACCGGGGGGCGTCTGGCGGGGCAGCTCCGCCCTCCCCCTTCACACACTCGGTGGCTCGGGCCTACTGGCCTCGCCGGCTTCACACGCCGGCTTCACACGTCTGCTGGGGGCTGACTCGGGGCTTTCTGCCCTTTGGGACGCGGAGGGCCAGTCCAGCACCGGGAAGCATGCGGTGAGGATGTCCCTCGGCCTGGGCACACTGGCACCCTGAGATACAGGGCTGCACCACCCTCCCCCAGCCTCCCCCTGCCGTCTAGCATTTCTAGCTAAAAACCGCGAGCTTTTAAGGGGAACGCTGGGGTGAGTGTCTTGGCGAAACTGCCGAAAGTGCCGTGTTTATCGGTGTCTGTATATAGAGCCCGGCCGAGCCCTGGTTCAGTTTCAAAGCCTTTCCCTCCTTTCTATAAACAATGAAAGAGGTAGCGAATACATTCAAAGATTCAGAGTTTGGCAATCGGGTGGGACTCTGGACTCGCTCCAAGGTCAGGGAGGGTAGGAAGGAGGGTGGGGGCCAGGAGTCCAGGCTGGAAGCGGGTCTCATCTCTGTGCCGACTCCGCACCTCTCTGGCTTCCCGTTCTCTCTCCCCCTCGTCCCACTTTCTCCCATTACCAATCGTTCCACTGAGCGCAGCCCCCCCGCCCCGCCCCACAAGCTCTCAATTCTTCTTCTATAGGAAGCAGGAGAAATGCTCTGTCTTGCAGGCATTTCCCCCCATCAGGGATGGAGGTCACTGGCGGAGTTCTCCAGGCATCTTTAACCCAAGACGGGTTGAACAAAATACATTCATTCTCTCTCTCTCTGCTCTATTCTGTTCTCGCCTTTCTCTGCCCCTCTGCCTTCTCTGGATCTCGGTCTCTCGGGTCTCTGAGCCGCCTTTCCTCCTCGTCTCCGACAGGATTTCCCCAGGCCCCTCACGGAGGTAGCCGGCTCACCTCCCAGCCTTGGTTATGATCATCTCCGTGCCTACTTCGTGAAATTTCAGCCACAGTTCTCTTTCGTGGAGAAACACCTTGATCCCTTCCATGCCCTACAGGAAAGAGAGAAAAGTCACACAGACAAGCCCCAGGAGCAGTGGGCCTTCCCTCCCCAAACTCCCCCCAAACACGGACGTCTCCTTCCCTCCAGAGCCTCTGGGCTCCGAGGCTGAGAACTGCCGCCGGCCCAAGGCTGGGCTTCGTGGACTCTGGAGCACAGGGTAGTCCTGCCCAGGAATCCCTGTGCGTGCCCCGTGCACCCCCCCCCCCCGCAGCGCACTGCTGTCTCCTAATGTCACCACCACAAGGCTAGAGAAAAGTCCCCAAATATCAGCCCATCAGAGGACAGACTGAGGCCAAAGAAAAGGGGGGGAACCAATCTCAATCCTTTTCAGCCAAGATGCAGCTAAAAAGCAAAAGCAAAAACAAACACACTCGATCTCAAAAAGCCCACTCAGAACACCCTCCTATAGACACCCAGATGGGCACACACAAACACGCGGATCCCGTGCATAACATGCCTTTAGTCTCACCATGGCGTGCAGAGACATACGCGAAAAATCTCAATTTTAAAATGTTTCGATATTATAATAGGTTCCCGCAGTCCAAAAAAATTAATTCTCAAACGTCTATCTTAGCAAACCTTCTAGGTTCTCCCCACACCCAACTTCGTTCACTGCGAGCTGTTTTGATTCTGGGCACAGCCGAAAGTATTCAACATTCCAGCTTTCAACTCAAAGCTATTTTACAAAACCGATGCGAAAAATACATATACAAAAATCTTTGTTTTGCAATAATCCGTAACTGTGTCATAAATGGATTTGCTTTTCCAAAAAGAAAAACAGTCTGAGTTTCCCAAACTCTGGGCCCGCCGCCCTCTGTTCTCTATAACCACCCATCCATGTGTTTTCCTGAGACGGGAAGGGCAAAGAGACAGGTAATAAAGTAGCCAGGAAGGACACCGATCGATCGAAATCCCAAAGAAAGGCTTTGGCTACATCCAAATATCTCTTCTGGTCAAGGCACCCCGCTTTGCACCATCTGACACCCTATTAAAATCATCCAGAGCTACACGGGCCGCCCTGAGCATCCCGAGTGCCCGGGGAATAGGACACAGAGAGTGCGCGGAGGCCTCACCCTCTACTCGGGCCCAGCTTCCAGCCAGCGGAGTCTGTGGCTCCCTGCAACCTCCCGGCACAGCCCTGTGCTTCCCGCCACCGGCCCGGGTGAGCCAGCCCTCCAGAGCCCGGTCCAAGACCAACAGTGCAACTCCCGGGTCTGGGCGGCCGCACAGAGGAGGCGGGCGGAGGGGAAGGCTAGGGAAGATCTGAAGAGGGGTCAAGCCATCGCTCACGCCGGCCTGAAGAGGCCGCTGACCCAGCCCTTAATGAGGTGCTTGGGGCTGAGTCTACACCTAGTGCAGCAGCAAAGGAATGATCTGGGCTATTGTTAGCTGGCCCCAAATAGCCAGATAATTAAGACTTCTCTAACAACTTCAGTGTATTTCCAAAATCCTCTTGGCCGTAAAGATTATCGTCACAATAAAGTGGATGGGAGTATACTGGTATTTGGGGACGCAGGGCATAGCACGGTGGAATGAGTGCGGATAGAAAGGAAAGGGGACCATTACAGACAACGGATAACCCACCCCTCTGCCCCTCCCCCACAGGGGGGCCTTCGGTTTCTGCAAAAGGGCTGAGAGGCTGGAGGTCTTCTTACCTGCTGGGTGAAGGCGGCCTGCGGGGACGCCGGGGACTTGCTGGGGGCCCCCAGCGCGCTCTCGGGCTTGGAGTCGCAGGGTAGATCCTTTGATTCAGTTTGCAGGGGTGTGTGTGCCAGGCCAAAGCCCTCGTCTGCGTCGGCCATGGTGTGCCCGGCGCCCTGTGCCCGCGCAGGGTCCTGCTCTGAGGACAGGAAGCAGAGAGAGAGAGAGAGAGAGAGAGGCAGAGAGAGAAAAGAAGGTTGGAAACGCTGTTCTAGCGACAGGAGGGAGCAGCTGGGCCCCCAGTGTGCAGCTCCCAGCACCTCTGTTCCCAGCTGAAGGAGGCTGCAGAAGGTCCCTTTATTATTATCATTATTACTACTTTATGACCACGCACAACCTCTTGCGAAAGACCCGGGTCAGACCCGGAGGAGGCGAGGCCCGCATCTCCCCTGCGCAGGCTCCCCACGATAAGCCAGCTGCCCGTCAAATTTGTCTGGACTTCTGGAAGAGCCAATAAAGATAAGGCCTGGGTATTTTTGGAAGCCATTGGGTACGAACCAAAAACAAAACAAAAACCTAATGTCCTTTTGAGAATTGTTTTTCTTCGTCAAATTCACAGAAGGACATCACAGCTCTGTTTAGTAAAACTCGCAAGAGGCATATTTTGCCGCAGCAGGCAAAATGTCTGCAAGAATCCGTCTCTTGCAAAACCAAAAACAGAGGAGGGGAAAGATTGGCACATGGGGAGACCAGGTCCGCAGGAGAATTCACCTTCATCCTTTATCAGTCACAGGCCTTAAAATTAAAAGTCCTTCAACAGTAAGAGTCCTCCCTCTTTCCCCCAACTTTTAGCAACGGTAAAAAAATGAAAAGGAGCCAAACGGAAAGGGCAGGAAAGCGGTGCTGGGGCAGTGCGGAGGGAGGCGCGCTCCTGGGTGCCGGCGGCCCGCACTCTGCCGCCTGCCCCGGCCAGCCGTGCGTTCTCCCGGCTTTCCCGGCTCTCCAGCCCGGGACGGGCATTTTGACTAGCGGCCAGGCCGAGGGGAGTTTCTCCGAGCTTCAGCCGGGCCTGGCTCGCTGGAAGTGCAGGCCCAGGCTTGGCGGGGGGGGGGGGGGGCAGCGAGGATCTGATGGGTCCCAGATCAATTCTGGGCTTCAGACGCTGGATCGGCCTCCTAGGTGGGGCGCAAGGGGTCGAATGGCCCGGCTTGCAGGCTTAGGAGGTGGGCACACGAAAAGTAACAGCTGCAGAACTGTTCGAGCCCCGAGGAGCCTGCCTCTCGCTCTGATCCCTTTCCAATCTCCTCCACGTTTCCAAGTAAGGATTTCCTCCCTCCGAACCCGGTTAGACTGGGAAGGGAGTGCCAAGGATGGCCCCCCAAAGCTTAACAGCCGCTTCGGCAAGAGGCTGGATCCCACCCAGGGCTGCGGGGGCTTCAGATCCAGAGTGGGGCCGAGCGGGCCGGCTTCCGAGGCCGACTCCCAGGCAGCTTCCCTCACCACACCCTCGGGGTTCGGGAGAGGCGGTGATGGGAGCCCCCCGCAGCCGGCTTGCAACAAAAGAACCCGGAGCTGGCGTCCCCCACGTGCACTCGCCTCGGCCACCGGCCGCGGGGACAATCGCATCCCGCGCCCCGGTCGGGGTCGGCGGCAGCTCGGGGCTGGCGGGGGCGAGCTAGATGCGGTTTGACAGAACCAGGCCGCGCGTCCTGCAAACCTCCACGCCGCTCCGGGGCCGCGCGCCTCCCCGGCTGGCTCCAGGCGCCAGAAGCTCTCTGCAAGCCGGGCTCTGCAGGATCCCGGGCAGGGCTCGAGTCCCGCCATCCGCGCCTCCCGGAGCCGACTCGGCCCGGAGGGGCTCCCTCCCCGAGCCTCCCGGGCCAACGGCGGGGGCGGTTACCTCGCTGGGCGAAGCCGGTGCATTCACCACATCCCTTCTTGCTCCTAGCAGGGAAGCCGGCAGCGAGGCGGGGGCGCGGGCATGGTGGCTCCGGGGCTTATGCCGGGGACTGCTCGCCCAGACTAGCCGCTACCGCTGCCTACAAAGGATCACCCACGGCTGGAGCCTCGGCAGCGACTGCCCACCTCCAGCACGCACCTCGTCCGCTTTGCGCTCGCTCGCTTGCTCTCCCTAAAGACTTGCACGTTGTCAGGCGCCAGAACGGCTCCAAGGAAAGCAAGCGGCAGCGTCTGGGAGCACGCTCCACGTTAGAACCTCGGGGGCTCTGCTCCTCACTTGCACCCCTCGGGAGGGGAAGCTGGGAGACAGGAGGCAGCTGTGGGAATGGTCAGGGTTCTTTCTGGGTGCCGCTTTCAGGGTTAAAGTTCTGGAATCCGAGGAAAGAGAGTCAGTCTCTCTCTCTCTCTCTCTCTCTCTCTCTCTCTCTCTCTCTCTCTCGCAGAAATACAAGCCTACTCAGCTGAGCTCAGTGACGTTGGGCTGCCTTGATGCTTACAAAGTACTGAAATTGCCTATCCAACTAACTCCCACTGCACACAGCCTGCCTCTGCCTCTTTCCCGCCCCCCCTCCTCCCTCCCTCCCTCCCTCCCTCCCTCCCTCCCTCCCTCCCTCCCTCCCTCTTTCTTCTCACTCCCTCCCCCAACCACCTTTTCCATTAGATTTTCCGAACACTCAAATCACAGCACTACTCTCAAACCCAGACCTTGAGATCACCCCTCCTCTCCACCCCCTTCCCAAACCTCCATCCATCTCTGTTGCTCTGAGCTCGTCTCAGTGGCTGCAAAAAATCCTGCGCAAATCATCGCAAACCCTGCCGGCTTCTGCCCGGGAAGTAATCTCGGCGACGCGGCTGTGCAGAGAATGGGGTCTGAATGCACTGTGCTGCATGCACATGCCTCGAGCCTCCTCTGAAGCCTGGCCCACGTTCTCCCTCCAACGCTGACCTCAAGACAGAGCTGCGTGACCCCGCCTGGCCCGACTGGCCGCGGACGGCCGCCCTGACATCTCTCCCCCTCTCCACTCACCACCCCAACTCCCAGCCACTCCAGGGTGAAGGCAGGGTAAAGATGCATTGGGATTGGGGGCCCAGATCAAAGATGCCCAGAAACTGCCGAGGGGCTCCCACCCCCAGGGCCACTAGACCTCCCGGGCTGGAGCTGTACCCCAGGCAGTACCCAGTTTTATTAAAATAATCAAACAGTCATGGGAGACTGGCTGGGGTTTTCATCTCCCCTGGGCCCCTCTCCCTGCCCTCCCCGTCTCTGAAATGTATTATTTTGCGAGTTGAAGAGGTCAATAGAAGCATAAACACAGTGAGTAGGTCTTAGCCTGAACAGACCCAGTTTGGAGCACCGAGTACTGGTGCCTGGAATAAATGTCAGGGTTCCCTTCGGTTTCCCACCCTTGTCTCCTGGACCCCTTCACCCTATTGTTTTCTGGGGCTCTGATTAGAGACTTGGGCCTGCAGGCCAAGGGATGGAGAGAGGAGAAATGTGCTGGAGATCAGTGGCCAGCTGGCTGTAACACATCCCATCCGTTGGAGAATTACAAAATGGACTGTCCATCCCAGAAAGTGGGGCGACCAGGGGGGAAAGCAAGCCCCGCATCTGCTACGGTTCTCACTCCAACTTCCAGGTTGGTTTGCAAACAACCTTCCACCACCGCAGTTTACTTGTGTGAAAACACCCTCTCCCTTCCAGAGTGTCCGCTCAGAGGACGTCGGGCTTGCTAAGGAGGCGACCCAGGGCCAAAAACTAGAAACAAACATGGCTTCGGGATGAGCTTGTATCTCTGCGTCTCTGGCGAAAGGAAGGGGAAATCCAGAAAGACTTCTCCAATCCCTTTAAATTCGCAGAGATTTGCGGATAAAATAGATTCCCATAAATAATTTGTGGGCCCCTCCCGGGAGGGCAAATCTGAACTCCCCCAAGTAACCGCCTGGCCAGATTCACTTGGTCTGCAGAGCGCAGGCTGCGCTGGCCCCCAAGTGAAACTGGGGTTTTGAAACCTCCAGCGGGAATCTCTTCTTGCCAGGTGACACTCCAAGGCGAAATGCAAGAGAGTGCATTCTTATTTCCATGGTGAAAAACAGCATCTCTGGGAGGGGGTATCCAGCAGGACCGAGTTGGGGCGGGAAGCCAGGCAAAGTGCTGAGCGAAACCTATCCCCCCCCCATAGCTGTCCAGGGGGACACTCACCTCCAAAAATCCCACCTCTTCTCTCCAGTGCAGAAGCCAGCAGTGGCGCCTTGCTGGGGAGTGGGGGTTCAAGTGAAGAATTTGCAAAGGGCCCCCAAAAGAGACCCCTTTTAGGCCAAGCCTTCTTCCAGCGTCTGTCAAGAGTAGTATGTACCTCCCAGCTCGAGGCTGGTTTGTGGTCTTCGACAAATTAAATATTACTATTTATTACCAGGCATACCCCAATAAAATAAAGAGGCAACCAGGCGATACCGACTATCTCACCAGTCGCTGCACCTATAGGACTTGGAGACGTCACGAGTCACGCAACCGGCCCGCGCGCTGTCACGCTCGACTGGGGGGCAGCGGCGGGAGGTTAATTTCTGTCCGTCTTCGCCTATCAGTCCCGGGTCTGCGTAGCCACAAGTCCCAGACGCCTCGGCCACGGGAATAAATAAAGAAATAAACAAACCCAGCGCTCTCTGGGGAAATGGGGGTGGCGAACATCAGGCACAAATAGAGCCAAGATCGATTTTCTTGGGGAGGGGGAGGGGGCTCTTGGCAAAGGGAGGTGGGAGCCCACGTCGGCCCACGATTGGGAAGAAATCAAATTGTTCTGGGGTGGAACGAGGTCCCTCGGAGGAGGCGCGGGAGCCCTTTTATTATTTAAAAAAAATTACTTTTTTCCGAGGAGGAGCTCTCGGCAAACGAATATCGAGGCGCCGCTCAGAGCTGGTTCTGTGCGGGACGCGATAAGTCAGCGCCGGCTTGCAGACCTGCGTAGAAGTAATCACCGGGTTATCGCGCAGGGGAAATGAGATCGAGGCGTGGAGGGGAAGAAAGAGAGTCGTCCGCAAAGTTCTTGCTGAGAAAAAAGTCCATTCTGTGAGAGCTCCTCTGGCTGGGTCCGGGATGCAACTCGTCCCAGCTTGGCCCGGCGGGGGCGGGGTGCGAGTGAGTCGTGGGGTGGGGGGTAAGAGGGGGGAAATTTCTGCAGAGAAAAATTACAGCGACCGGGCCTGCACTGGGTGAGACGCTCTATTTGGTTTTGTAATAAGGATTAGCATTATTTTTTGTCTCACCAATGGGCATAACTTCTAAGCGCCCCGTGGCGGATGCGCTCGAGCTTTTGCGCACAGCTGGAAACGCGCTGGGTGCTGTTGCGAAACGTACTGCGTAGACGCCCCCGGCGGCGCCGAGGGAAGAGCTAGGCCGGCCCGGGAGTGACCAAGCGAGCGCCCGGCCTTCCGCAAGGGTAAGCTTCCCGCCAAGGGGTCGAGAGGGAAGCGGACATCGGAATCTGGCCTTGCCCCCGGCTTCGGGGTTCCATCCCGGGTTTCGCTCGCCCCTAACCTCCAGGGCTTTCCGAAGCAGGCCCTGGCTGCAGGCCCGGGACGTCTGGGGCCGGGGCGGCCGCGAAAAGTCAGGAACGCAGCCGACCGAGCAGCCCCAGGAGCCAAGGTCAGGCCCGCGGGGAGAACGGGCAGTGGTTTCCAGCGCCGGACGCGGGCGCCCGGGCCAGCCGGGCCGCAGACTCTGCCGCTTCCAGCAAGCAGGACCCGCGCGCGTCCCTCCGCCCGGCCAGGTCGCGGTGACTGTGCCCCCAAATTCTCTTTCGTTTCCCAAGTTATTCACAATTGTCTTTTCCCCAATCCGAGGCCCGTTGGGTGCAGCGTCTGCTCCCAGATGCCAGGAGTGCAAGCCGAAATCCTTCGCCCGAGGCCTCGAGTTGGGTTCCCGTGTGACCCCTGGGCCGAGGTGGGCCGGAAACGGAGGCCCGGGCCCCGCCGGCGCTGGAAAGGGAAGGCGAAACTCCGAGCGAGCGGGGCGAGTTCCTTTCCGTTTGCTTCCCTTCTCTCTCATCCCCGGCGCGGGCCCCGCCACCCCCTGGACCGGCTCGCAGAGGATTCCGCAGCCCCAGCTTCCCGGACCTCCTGTTCCGGACGCTCCGGGGGCCGGACCACGGGCCGAATAAATGAAAGACCTCAACCCGTGTTGAGCATCTCCATTCTTTACCCCAGTCATTGGGCAGTTAGTTCCAAAGCGAGGCGGCAACATGCAGCCTCCCCTCCTTCTTCGGGAGGATCTCCGCGTTCCGCGACCTGCCCCCTAGCTGGGTTTGCCCCCGAAACGCATTTTCCTCATTTTATAAAATTCCAGCCCTGATTTTAATATCACCTTGGGTAGAAGAGTGAGGTTCCCTCATAAAAAGTACAAAACCAAACCAGGCAAAGGCAAGTGGAGACCACTGTTGATGCTTCACTCCCGCCTCTGTTTCTAGGAAAGTCGAGTCCCAAACCACCTTCTTTCTTTCCTCCCAAAAAAGATCTGGCTTAAGAAGACACCCTCTTTGGGGATCTTTTCCAATGCGTCCCTGCCTGACTTGGGTCTCTCTTGCAGGCAAGAAGTAGGGAGGAGAGCAGAAGGGCCTGGGAAAGCGAATAAGAATTATAACAATAGATATAACCAAACCAAACTTGGACCAACTCCTTTTGCAAAAGAGGGAGTCAGACTAAGGGAGAGAAATTCTCTCGTTTCTCAGGGGGTCACTTCCCCTCCTGCCCAGTTAAATCAGGCTCTGTTATTTTTTTTTCCAGAACCGTGGTATCTCCCTTCCCAATGTTTTATTCCATTCCTAGTTTCTTCCCTTTGGACCGGAAGCATCTGGGAAGAATACTGGCGATTGCTATTATTTTAATATCCAATATTCTCCTCCAGTCTTTTCACGGAGAATTCTTATTGCTACTATTCTTGTTCACATCGGTGTTCTTCCTTGTGCTTTGGAAATATCCCTCCCTGCTCCCCCAAGTTTGGCGGTTGAGGCTCCCTCCCCCCTCCATCAGGGTCATAAAATGAGAAATGGAAGTGGGAGCATCATTCTAGAGGCCCAGCTGAGATCTCGAGGCTAGAGATTTGCAAGCACCCCAAGAGCAGAGAAGGTGGTAAGGAGCAGCGCTCTGGCCGCGAAGGAGCTTCTCTGTTCTTGCCCCTCCAATTCAGGGAGTCCTCCCTGGAGGAGAAGGGTGAGGGTCTTGAACGGAGAACCTGGAGCCACATTTTACCCCGTGGGCTGCATGAGCCTGAGCGCTCCAACCCGCAGAAAGGCCTCCCTTGTAGTCAGCCTGTCCCCACAGCCCCCAAAAGATGTGGGAGGAAAATATACTGAATTCCAGGGCTCTGACCCAGTACGAGGGAGACTTGGGCTAATACCTCCAGATCGGGCGGGGAGCCTGTCTGGGTACCCCTCCCTCAACTGGAGGGTGCAGTGGAAATTCGGGAACCCACTGCTCTCCGGGGCTCTGGAAAGACAAATTTTCTTTGGCAAAGGGAACGGTGTCGCGCTGTCGACACGGCAGACTATTTTTCTTGTTCCCTCACAAGGGTGGGGGGAGAAAAGAAAGCGAGAAAGAAAGGGAAATTAAATCCACACGTGTTAAGCTTGCTCAAAGGGCCGGATTCAAAACCAGAGACGAAACCGCGACTCCAGTTCTGGCTGCCCGTGGGCCTCCTTCCAGCCAGCCTAGGCCTCACAGAGCAAGACGTCCACACCGGAGAGAACCCGATCTGATGTTTCATAAAGCGCTTTCTCAAAGGGGCAAGGGACAGGGTTCCTGTCTGTGCCGCAGGGAGTCCGCAGACGGACAGTCTGAAGCAAAGCAAACAAAGGGGAGAGGAGTGGTGACCGTACTTCCCCCTCCCCCTTTAAGAAACTTCATCTTGAGCCCTCCTGGTCAAGCCAATGATTCAGGTAACATCGACTTTATAGCCCAAATGAGCCAGGCCAGTGATTTTGGAAATTCCCAAGGTCTGACCAAGATCACGAACCTGCCTGGGTCAAGAGAACCTAAACAGCTCTGCTACCGCTGGGACAGCCAGCTTAATCCTTAGCACGGCCACGGCCCGCACCCCTTGCTTCTCTCTTTCGGGGAGAAACTTGCCAGGACGGCTCCAGGCCCCAGCCGCCGCAGGAGCCCTACACGGGTGCAGGGGAAGTGGGGGTGGAGGACGGAGTGGCCTCCCCGCCCGGAGCTGCGAGTGAAAACTCTAGTAATGACCTTGAGGAGGTGAAGGGACATGTGTGGGGGTGCGGGTGACGAGGGCGGCCAGACCCCAAACTGGAAGGATCCGTCACCAAAACGATTGCTTGGTCAAGACCTCTAATTTTTCTTCCCTTTCAGCCTGGGGCCTGGAGCTCCGCAGCGGATCCGCTCCCCGCCGCCCCCCCAGACTTCCCGGCCTCCCGGTGCTGGGTTTCTGGCCTTTGGGGGCAGCCCCGACGGAAGGGTCCGGAAGCGGGGACCCCAGACGCCCCGCTGCGGTGCACAATCGCACCCGGAAAACCCTGGGGTGAAACTGACCGAGCCTTATCGTGGGGTGCCCCTGACAGGTTGGTGGCAAAGAAAAGTTCCCCGGCGACCATTTCCGCAGGGGCCCTTGTTTTCCTGGTCACCATGACAACGCAGGAGTCCCCTCGGACGCTCGCAACAATGGGGCGTCCGCAGGACCGTCGTGCTTTCCCGGAGAGTTCCGAGGCCTGCAAGGCTCTACTTCTGCCCGTCGCTCTGGGCTTTCCCGAGTGTCCTGCATGGGTTCAACGCGGCAGGGACTGACAAACTACCCCCTTTTTGAAACGGAGGAGAAAAATCGAAATATAGTGGCATCTCTGCCGGGTGGGTTCAGGTCTGGAGCAAAAGCCCTGGCTTGGAGCTGACAGCTGTGACCTCAGAGGTGGCGCTCAGGCGGCGGTCAGACGGGATGCTTCCACCCAAGCCCGAGCCCCAAAATCCCAGCCAGGGACCTGGGACCCAAGGACTGCTGGGTGTCTTCACGCATACTATTCACCCCAGTCCGCTGGCGAGGCTCCCTGCCTGGGCTAACTTCTAAATGGAACGAGAAAAGTCAGGAACGTGAAATTGTGGCTTTCACGTCTGGAAGGCCTTACAGAGAGAAAGAATACATTATACGCCTTTTAGAGAAAACATTTTCCATTGTGGGTGTACTATAACCAACATTAAAATTGGATGTTGGGGTTCCGTTGCTTTCTTCTTGAACCTGCAAAGCGAAATACCCCTCTTTTTTTCTGGGGGTGGGCAGTACACAATACAGGCCGACTTCTCTGTTTCCATTCTGGGGGCAGCAAGCTCCGAGAAAGAGCCAGGGCGCTGACCAGCTTAGAGGCCCTCGAGGGAGCCAGAGAGAGGGCCTCAGAGAGAAGGGGTGCAGGCCTGTGTGTGGGTCGGAGACCCATGGCTGCGGGTTTGGGGTTTGGGGTGACTCTTCCTCTGGGGTCCTCCTCCCCTCTTGTTTCACTCTCTGCAGGGGACACCATCCATCTCCAAGCTGGTCAGGAAAGACAGCTTCCACTGGGGCATCTAATGTCCCCAAAAGCTCCCAACTGGCTCGCATTGTCCCCATCCACTCCTTTCCGGTCTGAGCCCCAGGCAGCCAGCCGAGGCAGCCCCCATCGTCTCTCCTCCCAGCATTTTCCATTAATATTTTCAGAAGCACCCTACTTGAGTCTCTACAGCCATGAAGAGAGAAATGCGGATATTCCAGGCTCAAAAATCTGCTCGTGTGGAGGTGTGATGATAGCTAACATTTACGGCAGGCTAGGAGCTGTTGGTCCACGGTTTCCCTCACTCATTTAGCTCAATAGCTAGAGGAGGAGATGGCTCCTGGGGCTCTGGCCACAGTCACCCTCTGGTGGGATTTGAACCCAGGCAGTCTGACTCCAGAAGCCAGGAGTAACTCTTGTACACGGGCGGGCGAGGCTTCTGGACCACGCCAGGGAAGGGAAGGGGGATGGGAGGAGGCCTGTTAAACTGGGTGAGTGCAAATGGGCACATTATAAGCATCTAAAAGTGCATTTAGGGGCGCCTGGGTGGCACAGCGGTTAAGTGTCTGCCTTCGGCTCAGGGCGTGATCCCGGCGTTATGGGATCGAGCCCCATATCAGGCTCCTCCGCTATGAGCCTGCTTCTTCCTCTCCCACTCCCCCTGCTTGTGTTCCCTCTCTCCCTGGCTGTCTCTATCTCTGTCAAATAAATAAATAAAATCTTTAAAAAAAATAAAAAAATAAAAATAAAATAAAAGTGCATTCAGTCAAACGGAGGCAGTTGCTGGAAGCCTAGCAGTTGGATTAAGGGCTCAGATCTCTCTGTCGTTTCTCCATCCCCTCCTCTCGCTCCCACCGAGGAAGCAGGAGAGGGCCTGGGTGAGCATGCAGACCCAGATTCAGGAGAGCTTGGCAGGATGGGAGAGAGGGTGCAGAGGGGCTGACATTCCCCTCTCTAAACCTCAGCCTTCTGTTCCCAGCCCCGTTCTGTTCCCAGACCTTGGCCCACAGTCATCACAGCCTCAACCCCAGCACACACTGTCCCCTGGCAGGAGGGAAAGGGGGGTGGGTGGGATAGAGGGGAGGCGGGAGGAGATGCCCCCGGCTCCATTTTTTAAAAACAAATAATCAGGCTCAGAGAGGGTGAAGACTTGCCTGGGTCACACAGCCTCTGCTGAAATGCACCCAGCTCCTTGCCATTCCTTGGGCTCTGCAACTTTAGGGACAGCCTGAAAGGGAACCTTAGCCACTTCCCACAGGTGGCTGTGGGCTCAGCCTGCTGAGGGCGCCCCCCCCCCCCTTGGAGGCACAGAGGCCGAAATCTGCGGTCCCTGGTGTTCCCTTCCCAGATGCCCTGCTCTCAGGGTGACCCTTCTGTCTCTGGTCCAGACCCACTGCACTCAGGGTGTGCATGGACCCTGTGCTCTCCAGGTCCCATTGGCGGGTCTCGGGAAGGTCCCAAGCCTTTTGCGAGCTCCAGATCCCAGACCCAGAGGCCTGATGTGACTCCTGAGGCCTCCCCAGGTGTGACCGTTCACTTTCCTGATTCTAGACCCTTTTTCCTGCCCCCTTTTGCCCCTGCCCTTCCCAGGCTAGCCCCTGGTGCAGCCCTGGCTGCCACTAGTTAGGAAGAGAAGGACTTCTCTAGAAGGTGGGGACTCCGAGATCCAAAGCCTGAGAGGAGCACCCCAAAGAGGCCCAAGGGGTCCCCCCCTTTCCAGCAGCCACTCTTCAGTTCCCTCCACCGGGGACCTGCCAGTCCCTTGGCCTTCCAGGGAATGATTCTTCCTGCCCCATGAGAAATGCGCTTTCTGGGAGGCTGCCACCTTTCCAGACCCCCGATCTCCCACACCCCTCTCCCTCCGGTTGCTGGCAGACCATGCCAAGCTGGGTGGTTCTGGGGTTCCTCCCAGACCTCTAAAACGCCAGCTCCTCACCACCATCAGCTTCCCTGAGGGCCCCATGTGCTGGCTCCCGGTGCATCTTGGTGAGTCCCCAGGACGCAGGAGGGAGGGCTTGACCCCTGAATGCCTGAATCAGAGTGCAGGCAGGATGGGTCCTGCTACGTCCCCAACCTCTTTCCCAGGCTGCATCTCCTGTAACAAAGCTGGAGGAACTGCTCTCTGCCTGGAGGCATGGGCCGTGTGTCTCCTTCTGTGTGACTGAGTCTGACATTATCCTTGAGTCTCTCTGCATGGCCGTGTGTCATTTGTGGGTCTCTCTGCCATGGTGTGTGTGTGTGTGTATGTGTCATCCTGTCTTTTATAGATCTATTTTTTCTGCATACCTCCTTACGTGAAAACACCTGTGAGTCAGCGGCGCACACGCCCGAGTGTGAGTGCTGCCAGCCTGTGTGGGTGTGGGTGTGTAAGGCTCTGTGTGCGTAGCCCCCACAGGGCAGCCACCAGCCAAATATCACCACAGGTCAAGTGGTGTCCTGGGCTCATAACCCAGCACCCAGCTCCCCTCCATTTTTATTGACCGCTTTTATGATTATTATTTTTACCCACAACTCCAAGTGGAGGCCTGCAGGCCTGGGCTCCCTGGAAGGCAGCTGCGGCTCTGCGTTCACCCGGGAGGCCAGAGGGGCTGTCCGCAGGCGGCTGGGCCACCGCGGTCTATATATGGAAACAAATTCCACACTCACTTCCTGGGAACTGGGTGAGAGGTGCCTGGGAGTGGAGGGGGCCTGTGTCGTTAATGGAACCCCCTGCCCGCCCCCACTGTGCTCAGGGGAAGCCCCAGGCCCTCGGCAGGTTGGAAATGTCAGGTGCACGAAGTGGACCCCGATAGACACCTAGACGGTCAGTGGAGCCCGGTTCCTTCCTCCGCAGGCAGAGCGAAGGATGTCGGGGAGTTAACACAAAAGCACAGCCCACCCCTGGGCCCATCTTGCTGCCCGATGCACACACTCCCTGGGCACACCTCCAGGGCCCTCCCCAATCCCAGAGGGACAGAGTTGACTCTAAATCGTAACCGCGTTTGCATGTTGGAAGTCTGTTCCCAAGGGATCCGGTGCTCAGCCTGGCTGCCCCCAAGTGCCTCACTCCAGGCAGCTTTTGACCTTGTCCCCCAGGTCCGGGGGGCCTGGAGGGCTCCCTCCCTGATGGATCTGCTGCTCCCTCTCGCCCCGCAGACAGACGCCAGGGAAAGGCTGTGAAGGGGTGGCAGGGAGTTTGCCCAAATCCTCCTGGAGCCAGGGAGGGGGCACGGCGCTTACCTGGGCTGCTGAGCCAGTCCCTCTCCCAGCCCCTTGCGCCCCTGAACTCGGCCTCTAGCCTCAGTCACTTGTGTCCCCTGGTGCCGGGAGGAAGCCGCTATCCTGAGCCCGCCCCTCGCGGACGCGGCTGGCAGGACACTCTGTCTTCAAGAGGTCAAGCAGCAAGATGCCCCAGACCCGGCCATTTGGGAGTCACTTCGAGCAGACACAGCCGTGCACAGCCAGCCAGCCTGTGCACACGTGAGTGCGCGCACACACACACACCTGTCCTCAGTCTCACGCAACCTCACACAGGCAATATCCACAAGTACACTCCTGTTTCGGTCACATACACACACAGTCTCCTCCTCACTGCCACACCAAGACACAGCCACATCACATTGACACACCGAGTCAGACACACACACACACACAATCGTGGTCACACACATAGGTGGACATGAACTCAGCCACACAGACGATCACAAACTGTCACACCAGCCCACGGCCACGCACGAAAAGCCACACACACACAATTACAAGCCCTCCCCCGAGTCACCAGGCCGTGTGCGGGGGCATGCGCGCTCTCACGCACGGCTGCGTTTACATCTGTGCGTTCATGATCCACACTCAGCCCCCACGTCCACAGTCCACCCCACGTTCCTCTCAGCCTGGACCCCCACATCTCCTCCGCTGCGGTCATGCCCGCAGGAGCCCTCAGAGGCTGCCCCCAGCCTGGCAGAGGGACTTGGGTGGGCACTGCCAGGGATCATTCTTGAAGGCCTGGGGAGGTTCCCCGGACAGACCTCTAGATTCAACAGTGCCGGCTCCCCCCACGCTGGACAACACCAGTCCAGGAGGAGGAAGCCCATCCCCAGACAAACCCTCACCCTACAGCCCACCTCGTTCCCAGCCCCCTGCCAACCCCTGCAGAGGCCCCAGGGCTTTGACACAGACCCGTCCCGGAGGGAGGGACCCTATAGTGGGCCCTGAGCTCTAACTAGTCCCGCTCTCATTTCACATGTGGGGAGACTGAGGTCTAGAGCTGCCGAGATCAGAAAGAGAATTGCCAAACCTCCTCGGGACTTTGGAGCAGAGCTGGGACTGGGACCCCCGTCTTCTGTCCCCAGTGCCACCCACGCTGAGAGATTATAGGACACTGCCCCCACACTGCCACCATCGCCCTTCCACTCACTGGCCTCGTGCAGCCCCAGAGTGAGCTATCCGCCCCTAAGCAAAAATGAGGCATCAGATCACGTCCCATGCCTGCTTACTTACAGCCCTCCAAATGGCACCTCTGAAGTCTTAGGATAGAATCTCAACTCCTTCTCATATACTTAAGGCCTTGTATGAACTGGCCCCTGCCCACCACTCTCACCGCATCTCTTGCCCCATTTCTGCCTCCACATTCCATCAGCCTTCCTCTCTGTTTCCCATTTGCACCAAACTTTGTTCCCACCCCAGGGCCTTTGCATATTCTATTCCGGCTGCCCACCCCCCAGCTCTCCTCATGGCCGTGCCTCCTATCATTTTTGCTATGTGCTTGTTTAGTATCTGTCTTCAGCTTAGACTCTAAGCTCCTGAGGACAGAGATCATGGCACCCCTCCCATAGTCGATGCTAGATAAATGCTTGTTGAATGAAGTATGTGAAGGTGTCAGACAGATGGACTCAAAGATATGGCGACATAGAACATATATAAGGAATCACTGAAACGCACAGGGCTACCTGCTCCGCGCAATAAAATAAGGATTGAAGTCTGAATGGTGGAAGTGTAGAGGCGGGATGAAACTCACAGCATAGTTTCGGCTTTCTGAGCCTTGAAGCCCTGAAATGCTTCCTCTCTCCCTGTGCCAAGTGCCCCCCCTCCCCGAGGACCCCTCCCTTGTCCTCTGCCTTCCTTCTGTCCACCCCTTCTATCTGGTCCCAGGAGCCTGGAGAAGGAGCCAGGAGATTAGTGAAAGCGGTATTTTTATAGACTGATAAAAACCACGCTTATCTAGAAAGCTTTGTCCCGTTTCCCCCAAGTGTCCCTAATTGGTCATTTGCCCAATGTCCTCTCCACCCTCCCTGCCTTCTTGCCTCTGCTCTGTTCCCTGCCACCCTTCCCTCCAGTGAGGGCTGCCCTACAGGAAACCTTTGCCAGGAGGAATTGTGGGATGGAGGGGTGAGAGGAGATGGGGAAGAGGGGTGGTGTTGGGGGAGGGGTCCGGCCTTCTCCAAGTGGGTTTGCTACGCCACTATTTAATGATGCCAAATATATTAAATTCTATACTCTAGCAGCCTCTTAAATCCGTTTATGGCCCATGCTAGACCCTGGGCTATAATAATAATAAAAATAAAAGAAAGGATTTATGAAGCCAGGGTGTGGACCCCGTCACTGGTAGAAAAGAAAGAACTGTTTCTAGCTGATCTTGCTGGCCTGTCGCCCACCCTGTGACCTCCCATTTCCCCGGGTGGAGACTCCTGGGGGCAGGAAGGGGGAGAACTGGGTTCCTTGTGGGACAGAGTTAGGAAGCTGAGGGAAATGTCCTAAGGAGCATTTGCGGAGCTTTTCTCAAACCGCTGTTTCCAGACCAATCCCTCCATTTCTCTCTTGGGCTCCTGGAGAAGGACTTTCTCGTGTTACAGTACAAAGAGGATCAGGGACTGGGAATTGAGGAGTGAGCAGAGACCTGGGGTGGGAAAGGTCTCCAGCAGAAGAGAAGAATCCCGCAAGGTTGGTTCGTCAGCTCCTAGGCATTATCACGGGCTCAGGTCCCACCCCTGTCCCTTCAGAGCCGTGTGACCTGAGCAAGCCTCTTTGCCTCCCCCAGCCTCGATGTCTCCATCTATACAATGGGTCTCCTAAGAATGCCAGGCTCGGTGGTTATCATGAGGGAAAAAGAAATGATATATTTAAACGTCTGGCCCTGACTTAGAGTAACAAGAGAACGATCGAGGCACGAGGCATACAATGAGAAACGCTCGGTGCTGAAGAACGCGGATCCTCTCCCTGTGAGTGGAGGCAGCCTGGAGGTACGGCCCTGGGCTGGAAGACGAGGGAGAAGAGGTCAGAGCCTGGGCCCTGGAGAGCAGTAGTACCAGCTTCCAGTGTCTGGGAGGAGGAGCCAAGTCTCCTCTGACCAAGGGTTCGGGGCCCAGGAGGCAGAGCAAGGGCAGGAGAATGAGGCTGGAAGGGCCCAGCGAGACTTGGCCTCATTTCCCGGGGGGGTGGGGGGAGGGAGAGCAGCCATTCTTTTGTAACTTCAGGATCGTGGGGCTGCCCCCCCCCCCCGTGCTGTGACAGCACCTCCTGTACTCCCGCTAAGAACATAAGCTGTTACCATTGATCAACTTCCAGGCCCGGTTCCCCGAGGAGACAGCCCTTCCGGTCATCCCCCAGCCCCCAGCCCCTGAAGAAACGTTCACTGTGAATGGCCGAATGGAGCCAGGCCCTTCCTCTGGCTTTGTGGTCCTGGGTCTACATGTCCACGAGGCCAGGGTCCAGGGCTGGGAGTGAGAGGATCCCGTTTCCCTGCTAGCTGGGGTATCTCACTTCCTGGGTGTGCCTTCATCAGGAAACTTGAGGAATAGATTGGGGGCCTATGGAAGCTTGATTGCATTTAATGACCCAATTTACTCACGCCTTTGCATGGCCGCCGCCCACACTGACTCTGGATTTGGCCTCTGCAACTTGCTGTGGCCAATGGCACGGTAATAACCCGACACCTTGTAGGTATCTATTCTCTTGTCCCTCTGTCATCCCCATGCAAAGGTGGGGCCAGCCTGATGGAAGATGGGACACAGAGCTGAGTCAACCAGTTGTCCCAGTCAAGGCCCCAGATAAGTAAGACAACTCAGCCCAGACCAGGAAAGCCACCTAGTTAGCTGCCACTGACCACAGACACCCGAGTAAGCCTCACCTGGCAGACCCAGCCGGCTAAACCAGTCACATGAGCAAAAAGAAGCATGATTGTTGAAGCCGCGGGTGTGGTGGTTACATGTTACGTGGCATTACCGTGGCAGTAGATAACTAATACACAGCCCTGATCTGAATCCAGCCCTGACTATCCCTACCTTCCCATTTTTGCCAAGGAAAGGAGTTCTAAGGTTCCAGCTGCACAATTATTCAGGCCCTGGGTTCACTTTCCACGGTTGGTTTTTAAAGCATCAGAAATAGATTGGGGTGAAATACTACTCAGCCATCAAAAAATTGAACTGTTGCCATTTGCAATGACGTGGATGGAACTAGAGGGTATCATGCTAAGCAAAATAAGTCAATCAGAGAAAGACAATGATCATATGATCTCACTGATATGTGGAATTTAAGAAACAAAACAGAGGAGCATAGGGAAAGGGAGGGAAAAAAAATAAAACGAAATGAAACCAGAGAGGGAGACAAACCCTAAGAGACTCTTAATCCTAGGAAACAAACTGAGGGTTGCTGGAGGGGAGGGGAGTGGAGGGATGGGGTCACTGGGTGATGGACATTAAGGAGGGCACTCGATGTAATGAGCACGGGGTGTTATATAAGACTGATAAATACTGAACTCTAGCTCTGAATTGAATTTAAACTAAAAACATATAAAATAAAATAAAAATAAAAGAAATAGATTGGGGCTTCTAGCTTCAAACCATGGAAACTTGTGTGGACAAGAAGTGAGGGATCATTCCCGTAAGGCCAGGTCTAACTGAACCAATTTCCTGGTTCATGGAAAACACACAGACCTGGGTTTAGTGAGACAGGACACGTGAACTCCTGAGAAGAACAATGGCAGGTTTTCCCTAACACAAGGGGCCATGCCACAGAGGACCACAACCTTTTCCTCCCTTGGCCACAGCGCCCTGGTGTTCTCTGGGAAATAACCCCCTTTTCACTCTTCTTAGCCGGGAGATGGCCACTAGCTTTTTCCATCCACCAACCACAGTGGTTGGTTCAACAATGGGCATTTATCCAAATTCTATCCAATCAGAGATTCCTGAGGGACTTTCTCCAGAAATAGTGGAGGATGGAAGCCTATTCCTCACCAACAGGGAAGAGCCTGCCCAAATGGGCAAGGGCTCTGGCATCTCTAGGACTCTGTTTTCTCATGTGTGAAAAGAGGATAATAATTGCATCCCCTTATGGAATTGTGGTGAGGGTTTCATGAGATAATCAATGAAAAATACCAGGCGAGCGATCCATAAATGTTAGCTATTGTGAATCATTTGGCACAATCACTGGGCTAGATCAGTCTCTGACATTTAACCAGTAACTCAAAATGAGCAGATATCTGGAAGTGTCTCTCTGATGCTTTCCATGTGCACATGGACACCGGTAAACATATCCGAGGGCATGTGCTCCCAGATGCGCCAGTAAAAATGCAAGCCGGTCTTTCCAAGCAAAGAGAATCCTGATCCTTCGGGGTGCCTGGGTGGCACAGCGGTTAAGCGTCTGCCTTCGGCTCAGGGCGTGATCCCGGCGTTATGGGATCGAGCCCCACATCAGGCTCTTCTGCTATGAGCCTGCTTCTTCTTCTCCCACTCCCCCTGCTTGTGTTCCCTCTCTCGCTGGCTGTCTCTACCTCTGTCGAATAAATAAATAAAATCTTTAAAAAAAAAAAAGAGAATCCTGACCCTAATCAGTCATGTCCTAAGGCTTGCCCTAGAGAGGGTAGTTAGAAATGAGCCGCCCTGAACGCTCTGTGGTCACCAAAGGCACAGACGTGGCCCCTGCAGGAGCTCCTGCGGACAATGAGCATCAGTGGAGTTCGGATCAAGTTCATTCTCAGGGTCATCCTCCATGTCTCCCTTCCTCCAGGGCTGGATTGGTTTCCTAGGGCCACAGACTGAGTGGCTCAAACAACGGACATTTATCATTGCGCCGTTCTGGAAGCTAGTCTGCAATCAAGGTGGCGGCAATGGTGTTCTCCCTTCATCTCCGTGTCCAAATTTCCCCTTTTTATATGGATATGTGCTGTATTGGATTAGGCCCCATCCTAATGACCTCTTTTAACTTAATTACCACCCCAAAGACATCTCTCCAAATAAAGTTACATTCTGAGGTCCTGGGAGTTAGGACTTGAATGCAGGAATGGGAGGGGGGGTACACAATTCAACTTGTAGCAAGGGGGTGGTACCATCTGTGATCGCCCACAGCGCACGTCCAGACCCACAGGAACATTTCCAGCGTCTGGATAAGTAACATCCGCGGCCATGGTGGGTCAGAGGGACATCACGAGGGCAGTGCCTCCGAGGCGGGCATTCTGGAAAAGCAAAGAGGGAGCAGCTGCTTTGGACCTGGATCCTGTCGTTGGCCATGAGCCCCTGGATGAATTTCTTATTCTCTCTGAGTTTCACCTTCTTCACCTGTCACATGAGCTTGGTGGTAGAGGGAAGATGCTGCAAGAATTAAAGGAAGTGACTGGGGGGAAACGAAGGTGCCTGGCACGTTGCTGATGTACAATGTGACGATCTGGGTTCAAGTCCAGCCTCTGACAGTTACAGACTACGTGGCCTAGGTAGATTAACAAACTCTGAGCCTCGGCTTCTTCATGTCTAAAATCAAAATAATTTCAGAACTCGCCTTATCATATTAGGGAGTTAGTTAAATGACTATCTGAATAGTATGTGTCACCTACATACACCTAAATGACACGCATCACATACGTTCTTGCAACCCACGGAGCGCTCAGTAACTGTTAGTGACTCCCCTCGCCCCAGTTTTAGCCTTGCTCCTTGCTTTCACCCCAATTTTGAAGAACGGCTGAAGTACACGTCCTCGGAGCTGAGCCCCCTCGAACAAGACAAATGACCCAAAATTTCGGCTGCAGACCACTCGACTCAAGTCTCCGGGGAAAGGTTGGACACATTCTTCGGAAAGAGGAAACTTCCAGATGAGACACCAGCTCAGGCTGCATTCCCCACGGAAGTGTCTGTAAAGTGACCATAAGTGAGGCTGAGATTGTAAAATGTCTTCAGCCGCCCAAAACCCGAAAGCAAGGGTGTCGGTTCAAACACCTGGAAAGATCTAGGCGCGTTTCATGACAGCACAGCTATACCCTGTCTGGTTGAGTCTTTCTATCACCGACCCACCCCCGTCCTCATAACTCAACAGGTAGCCATGCCTCGATTTATATGAAGAGACAGTGGGTGACTGTGTGTTGACCCATGTCGTAGGAAACATCAGTAATTTACTTGGAACCACTTCCATTTTCATGAAAGAAGATGTTTGTTCAGCCTGCATGGGTCACAATGACCATGTCTTCTTTGCCCCAGAATACTAGTCTCTGTTTGTTTATAGGAAAGCCTTATACCCCTCCCACACCCCTAAAAAGAAAGCACAGTGCAAGGATGGAATTTGCCCAGGGACCCCCAGGAGGTTAGTAAGCAGTAAGGGGGCCAGTCTTGCTCAGAGCCGACTGACCGTCATTCCTACCTGCTTGGAGGGCCAGAGGGTCGAGCCGGTAGTCACTCACTGCAGCCACAGCCCGATTGCCACATCTCAGGAGCCCCTGTCTGGACAGTTGCCCAGAAGGGTGCCTTCATGGGGCCACTCCTGGGTTCAGTGGACATTTCCTGAGCATTACAGCAATGCTTCCGCGCACTATCTAATGTCTCATTTCATCGACATGGAGGAAGAGGGATGGTCTCCAGTGTGATAGGAAAACAACCCAAGACTTCTCGGCCAAGGGCTTATTGGAGGCTGGCAGGGGTGGGCAAGGGATTCTCAATGCCAAAGCATGTTTTCAAGAGAGCTCAGGAGTCAGATGCCCCGTGAAGGGCATTCGCGTGTCACGGCACAGAGCACAGACAGGCAGACTTGGGCGACCATGGGTGAGTTACTAAACTTCTCTGTGCCTCAGTTTCCTCTTTTGCAAAACGGACACGCTAACACCACCCTTCTGGGATTGCCAAGAGGATTAAATAAGAAATCCATGTATAACACTTAACACACCACTGCCAGGGCTACCAGATGTAGCGAAATTACCCTTCTTCCTCTCTGTGGTCCGTGTGTAGAACTGTGAGAACGTGCTTCCCTCAACCCACGACAGCGTGTTCTGGCCTTTAATAGGAAGAGAAAACCAATGTGAAAAGTTGGTGTCTAGCCTCTTTATCTGAAAAGATGAAACAGGGAACACCCACCTTGTAGGGCTAGGGCGGGGGTGACAGGTAAGGCTGTGGAAAGCCTGGCACAGCGGAGAAGCCCGATTGCTAGCAGTGGGGTAGGACTGCAATCCTAAGTGGCGAATCAGACCAAGGACTCCACAGGACTGCATTTACTAAGACTTAGTTCACTGTTATTCCCCTTTAACACCGCCCCCCCTTCAGCTCAAAGGCTGGCATTCAGTTACCGCCCCGCAGTTCTAAGACCGAGAGCATCTTTTCCGTCCATTTCTCTGGACCAACCCAAAGCCATTTCATAGATGTAGATCTGAGCTATACCTGGAATTCATTTAATGATCTAACCCCACGTTATTCTTCCGTAAAAAATGTTTTTAGATTTATTTATTTATTTTAGGAAGAGAGAGAGAGTGTGGGGGTCCAGGGCAGGAAGGGCAGAGGAGAAGAAGAGGGAGAGAAAATCTCGAGCAGACTCCTTGCTGAGCGCAGAGCCCGACAAGGGGCTCAATCTCATGACCCCGAGATCGCAACCTAAGGCTAAAACCAAGAGTCAGACGCTCAACCGACTGCATCACCCATTATTCTTTTTTAAAAAAATATTGGATTTATTCATTTGACCAAGAGAGAAAGGGAGAGAGAGCACAAGCAGGGAGCAGTGGCAGGCAGGGGCAGAGGGAGAAACAGGCTCCCCACGGAGCAGGAGCCCGACGCGGGGCTCACTCCCAGGACCCTGGGATCCTGACCTGAGCTGAAGGCAGACGCTTCACCGTCTGAGCCGCCCAGGCGCCCCACCCCCACATGATTCTAAAATCAACTTCCAAGGCCACCAAGCGGGGACTTGTAATTTAAATAAATATCGGCCGAGCGTCTACTGTGTGCCCAGCGCTGTTCCTGGAGCTGAGGTTACAGCAGGGCCTCAAATCAATAATCATCTCTGCCCTCAAGCAGCTCACGTTCTAATACCCTGGCACTCAGCCAGGACCGAATAAGGCGCTTGCGCAAGTCAAGGTCAATTGCATCATGCCTAGCTTTCTCTCAGGTGCTGTTCTGGAAAGGACCAGGCAGGTCTTTATTTTCAAAGCAAATGGTGGGTTCTACCCCCATGGAGGGGTAACTAGAGGTCTGTACCTACGTCCAAATGCGTGGCTCAGGAAACGGAAAACTATTTGCGCACTGACCCATTGTTGAGGTCCTTGAGCCAAACATGCCTGAAGCCAAGGCACCCTTAGACTTCCCAATTTCACGAGCCAATAAAACACGCCCCTCTTAAGTGTTTTTGCCTCAACCAGGTTGAGTTGTGTTTCCGTCAATGAAGTGAGCTATGTGGAGGATTGCAAGGGTCCTGACGATTATTGCTACCTTCTCCTGCATGACCATTATGCTACAGGCCCCGCGAGCCACAACCCGTGTCCACCGAGGAGGGAGTCCCTGTCCCTACTCGTAATGGTCTCACCACAGTCTCATAAAGAGATGGACACGTAACAGTTACAATCCAATTCCATCTGATTTTCCTCAACCTCTCCTCCTTGCTTGAAATAGCCTCTCCTCTTTTTTCCACCATCCAAATTCTCATCTCACCCTGGCCTGAAGGGGCCAAGTTCACCCTCCTTCATTGACCGCTGTTTCCATGGGGATCAAACCATCAAGCACCCACTTACGTGAGGAGGGGTGTAAGACACTGCATGCCCTACCTTGCCAACGGCACTCACAGCTTGTGGGGAGTGAAGTGTGTTCACGCCGGTACGTGATAATAATTAGTCCGTGTTTTTGGAATTCATTAAGTCATATGAATAGTCTGGCTGGTGACTGGCAGGGCGTGTGGGGGTGAGGTGGGGGGTCAGTGGCATTGTGCCAAGACAGAGTAGCCTGAAACACGTTCTTTGATGAACGTTCATTTCTCAGGCCTGAGAGAACGTTAGAAACATCTAACAACACGAGCTGCGTCTTGAATCTAAACAGGCCCAGTCTGTAGCTGGCTCATCACCAGGCCTGTAAGCTGGAGTCTCCTGGGCACCTATATTCTATCTGCTTGATACTCCTTTGCCTGAGCCCGCATACCACGGGCTGTGGGCTTAAACAACAGACATTTATTTTCTCACAGCTCTGGAAGCTGGAAGCCAAGGCCAAGGTGTTGGCAGGGCTGGTTTCTTCTGAGTCCTCACGCCTTGGCTTCCAGATGGCCTCCCTCTCCCTGGGTCTTCATGCAGTCTTTCCTTCTGTGTGTGTTTCTGTCTGCGTCCTAATCTCCTCTTCCGTGAGGACACCAGGTGTCACGCAGGAGGGCCCACCTGAATACCCTCGTTTTACCTTAATGACCTCTTTAAAAGCCTTATCTCCAACTAGGGCACCTTCGGAGCTTCCAAGGGTTAGAAGTTCAGCATATGAATTTTGGGAGGACACAATTCAGCTGGTGACAGGCTTTTCCTGACTCGTTAGAGTCATTCTGTACCCGGCAAACACTATACATGCCCCCATCTCATTTCATTTTCCCGAGAGCCCCATAAGGATGGCACTATTGGGGTGCCTGGGTGGCTCAGTCACTTACGCGTCTGCCTTCAGCTCAGGTCATGATCTCCATGTCCTGAGATAGAGCCCCGCGTTGGGCTCCCTGCTCAACGGAGAGTCTTCTTCTCCCTCTCCCTCTGCCCCTCCCCCCTGCTTGTGCACATGCTCTCTCTCTCCCTCAAATAAATAAATAAAATCTTAAAAAAAAGAAAGATGGCACTATTAGTTCCATTCTACTGATTGGGAGACTGAGGCTCAAAGTGGTTGAATAAATTGAACAAAGTTACATGGCGGCTCAGTGTAAGACCCAGGGTTTCAATCTGGTCTGGCTGACACCAAACCCTGTGTTTTTTACCCTCACCCTGAAATGTCTCCCCTAACGTGGCCATGCTTGAGATGATTTTCGGTGTCACAAGATGAACTTTGGAAAACGAGATTAACACTTGTACAATCATTTGAATGATTTTTTTTTTAAAGATTTTTTTTATTTATTTATTTGACAGAGATAGAGACAGCCAGCGAGAGAGGGAACACAAGCAGGGGGAGTGGGAGAGGAAGAAGCAGGAGCCTGATGTGGGGCTCGATCCCATAACGCCAGGATCACGCCCTGAGCCGAAGGCAGACGCCCAACCGCTGTGCCACCCAGGCGCCCCCATTTGAATGATTGTTATGGAAAAGTAAACTCATCCGCCAAACTCATGAGTGCTTAGGATGAGTCCAAAGTGGATTTTCAGGTTTAGGAAGGTGAGTGGAAAAAAAGGACCATTGAGCGGGCAAGGCTTGCGGATGGCAAAAATGCCGGAGTTCACTTGACAATGACTGAACTTGGGGGAGGAGTGACTTCCGTAACATTCAACTCCATACAAACATATCACAAAGCCACCACAGCCACGCCTTGTCAGCTTCCCACCCGGACACACGTCTCCTGAAAACATATCTAATGCCCACCACGCAACAGTAACAAGGTCTTACTTCTGCCTGACATGGCACAACCACCATACGAACAACTGATGTTGCTCTAGAACTTTCCATGCCAGAGAGCACCAACGCTCTCTCTTCTGCGTTTGAGTGATATGCATTCTGCAGTCTTCTCCTGGCTGATTTACCCAAACAGAACACTTCTATTCCATCCTCCTCCTTGCTTTCAATCTCCCTCACTCTCTCTCCCCCTTACCCACGCCCTGTCTCCAGTCCGATTTTTCCCACACCATGTGCCTGCGGAGGAGTAAGGTAGCCAGGATACCATCAGGACTTGGCTGGAAGAGAGGTTTGGATGACCGGTTCAGTCTCCTTCTGACCGTCCCCCTTCCCCAGAGGATCTGCTGTATTGTTTCCCTGTAACCCGCAGCAGCCAGCGTCTTTCATCGGTTCTTCCCCGTGGATTGTGGGGCTTTATTAGCAAATGAAAATGGCCCCATTCCAACTGACATCAATGAGGTCTCAGCTAGGAGCAGGACCGGAGCATTTCCTGCCGCTCCAAGGCTCAGACGAACCAGTTTGAAGAGATGCCAACTGGCTTGACTCAAGCGACCAGTGAGCTATTTTTGACATAAAAAGAAGCTGAATTTAGCTGATAACTGATTGAAGAAATCTTAAACACAACTAGTTGGGGGGGTGGTTAACATCTTGGCACTGGTGGCAGATAGATAAAGACACTGAATTCGGTCAGCCACGAGGTTTTGAAAGCAACTAATTGAGTTCCGTCAAGTAACCAATTGTTTGCAAAACGACTGTTCGATTGAGTCGTGTCTGTGTATTTTCCCCTCCCTCCCACCTTTCTGCTACCTCGGGTTATGTAGGAACACAAAGCCTTAATATTTTCATGAACCAGAAGTCGGCAGAGTAACAAGAAAAATCTCATAACACACTAATAGAAAGTGTTCTCTTTATCGCCGAAGGAAAACCAATTTCAAAAGTTAGGATAGAATTTTCTGGAATGTTGTAAATATGTACACAGAATCTAAGGTACAGAAAATTATATCTTTAAGTATACGCCAGATTGGGGGTGCCTGAATGGCTCAGTCAGTTGGGCATCTGCCTTCCACTCAGGCCAGGATGCTGGGGTCCTGGGGTCCTGGGGTCCTGGGATCAAGCCCGTATTCAGGCTCCGTGCTCAGTGGGGAGTCGTCTTCTCCCTCTCCCTCTGCCCCTCCCCCCTGCTCATGCTTTCTTTCTCTCTTTCTCAAATAAATAAATAAAATCTTTTAAAACATAAATATACGCCAAATCTTTTTTCAATAATTCAAAAAGGATTCATTCAATCCACCACCCCTCACCTGCCCATTTCTGCTCGTTCACAGCAGCCTTATGTTGCAAGGCGAGAAAGCGTAATTCTTTTTCCTTGAGATCTGGAGAACTAGACACACAGAAAGGTCGAGTGGTCTGCCCAGGGTCACACAGCAGCCACCAGCTGGCCCAGAATGGCCCATTTCTGTTTTTCAAGTCTCTGCTTCATTTTACACCCTCGAGGGTGTTTGGTGTGGTTTGCTAGAAACATTTACCGGAAGTTCCTGTGGCTTATTTTCAATCCTATAAAATGAGACACTAACTAAGTAGAGTTTTTCTGTTCGGTCCTCACAACCACTTTTCAACTTTGGACTTTGTATCCTTGACCAAAGTCTGGCCAACATGGTCGTAGCGTAATGCAACAGTAATATTCTCATTGGTGACTCTAACAGCTATCAGTACTATGGGTATCACTCCACGACTAGCTGTGCCATGTGACATCCCTTTCAATCTCCATCTCAACCTTTGCAAGCCAGCCTGTATGTCCCCATTCGACAAACAAAGGAACTGAGGATCGGCAAGGTCAAGGCTGCCCAAGGTCAAGGCTGCCCAAGGTCACACATGCAAATATGGCATTGAAAATGTTTAGTAAAATCTGCAGGGCGTCCTCTCTAAACGGCAGCACTTCTCTGGGGCTTCTACCTGATAGAAACTCTTGCACAGAGAGTAGTAACCAGCATATATGAAGAAGCAGGTATAAAGATGTTTACTCTATTGTTGTTTACAATGATTAAAAAAAAAAGGAAACAATCTAGATACCCATCAACAGAGAAAGTGACCTTGAGCTATTTACTTAATTCTGTATGCCTCAGGTTTTTTTTTTTCAAGAGTTATTTATTTATTTTAGAGAGAGAGAGAGAGCATGACGCAGGGAGGGGCAGAGGGAGAGGGAGAGAGAAACTTTAGCTGACTCTGGGCTCAGCAGGGAGCCTGTTGCAGGACTGGATCTCAGGACCCCGAGATCAGGACCTGAGCAGAAACCAAGAGTAGACGCTTAGCCGAATGGTGCCCCAGGTTGTATTTTTTTAAAAAATTATTTTAAGTAATCTCTATACCCAGCGTGGGGCTGGAACTCACAACCCCGAGATCAAGAGTTGCACTCTCCACTGACTAAGCCAGCCAAGGCACTCCTGTATGCCTCAGTTTACTCATCTGAATAATGAGGTAACAATAGCAACTCTTTCATAGGTGTGAGAATTCATTAAATAAATGCACTTCATAAATTCATTAAATAAACTGCTTGGCACCTGGAAAGCGCTGTGCATGCCTTAGCTGCAATTATTATTATATAATAACTTGCGGGGTAGTGATTAGGACGAGCAAAACCTGTTTATGATACCTGCAATTATATATTGTATCTATTTACCAGTACTAATGAAATACAATTATCAGAAATATGTGGAAGGGGAAAATAGCGAATTGTAGAACCATATACGCAATATGAGATTCATGCAAACTAAGAAAAAACACAAACTCCATTTTTATATCACTCTTGGAGAAGTGCATATTTTATGAAAGTATAAAAATGCAACTGCAGATATTTGCCAAAATCACGATAGTGGTTACATTTAAGGAGTGGAAGCGAGAAGGCGATGGTATCAGAAAAGGGAAAAGCACTTCAGCTTTATAATATTTTACTTCCGTTATTTAAAAAAGGATTTGAAGCAGATATGACCACAGGTTAATTAGTGTTTTCTTTCTGGGTGTTAAACACACGGGCATTAGATGTAATAACCTGTGCACTTTTCTGTATTTACAGAATTTGTTCCAAGTGTAAAGAAAGGGCCCACAAAGTCTCTGTTTATGTTGCTATGAGAAGCTCACACTCAGCATATTTGCGATTTTCCTTGCTATCCTCCTGTTTCTTTGGCTTCTTTCCTGGTGGGGAGGAGGGATGGATTTTACTTGCTAATGACCAAAAAAGAAAAGCATTAGTCTCTGTCCAAAAGTATGATGAACTTTGCAAAGAACTAGGAAGTCACTTTCAAAACACATCTCCAGGGAAGAACCCAGCGATCAAGGTTGTCTCCATAAGGTATAGAGACCTTCGACCACTCCCTAAACCGCACAGCCCCCTCTCCTTTGCCAACCTGAAGCTCTCTCAAAGGAACGCAGAGAAAATAACTTTGTCGAAGGCCACACCCATAGTTTATGCCAAGATAAGATTAATTTAAATAAACAATGCTCCAACGCACTTATAAAAGGGAATGGGTGTTTAGCCAGAAAAGTTCATTTCAAAAGTCAATAGACCTTTTATAGTTCGTGCAGTAGCCTTAAATTTGTAAATGCCACCCTACTTTTTAATATGACCACAAACATTTTCAAGTTTAATGCAAACTTCCTTCCTTATTGAGGTCTGCCCACATTCGGAGTGGCCGAATTCTGGGTTTAGGCATTTGCTTCCACTGTCAATCTCTCTCTCTCTCTCTCTCTCTCTCTCTCTCTCTCACTCACACACACACACACACACACACACACACACACACACAGTAGTCACAGAAATACCACTTCTACTTGTACGCCATTACCCCCATCTATCCTTTTGGAGAAAGCCAGGATTAGAGAATTTTAGTGTCCTTCTCCTTTTTCAAAGGTTACAGGTTGTAAGCTTCTTCCATAAAAAGCATTCCTCAGTTATTTTTCTAGCAATGGGAGAAGACACCATGACCTACATCAGGAAAGAACCTGGCAAAGGAGAATGGTCTAGCAACTCAGAGTGAATAGAGCATGACTATTTATTATTAATTCCGATATTAGTAGCAAACATTAAAAGCTAATCGTCCCTGCATGTTTTCCAGGTGTCAGGCAAAATCCTGGGTATTGGCGTGTTTTGTCACATTTGATCCTCATAGGAAACCTTTAAGGTGGGTCCTAATATCAATTCCATTTTAAAGATGGGAAAAACCCAGGCAGAGAAGTTCAGGAACTTGCTCAAGGACACAGACCTAAAAAGGTCGGGGCTCAAGATATGGATTCAGGCACCTGGGCTCTCACCCCCTAAGCCATGGCTATATGTTAAGTATGAAAGGTTACCATTCAAATCAGAAGACATTAACTGTGCATAAATTGTATCCAGAAAATAGACCAAAGAGAGGTCACAGCTGGAAATGCCTGGGAAGAAGGAAACTGGACTGTGGGGGGAGGAGTGGAGCAGGAGACATAGTTTCATTATATAAATTTTTTTTAAGATTTTATTTATTTATTTATTTATTTATTTATTTATTTATTTATTTATTAGAGAGAGAGAAAGAGAGAGCGAGCGAGGGAAGGAGCAGAGGGAGAGGGACAAGCAGACTCCATGCTGAGTGCCACACGGGGCTGGATCTCAGGCCCCTGAGATCATGACCTGAGCCAAAACCAAGAGTCAGGCGCTCAACCCCAGGCACCCCTCATTATATAACTTTTTGAAGAGCTGAGATGTCATCTGTACAATATACAAGTGTATGTGAAACTAACACACACTCCAGCATCCTGGGTGTGCAGCGGCTTGGACATCTTGGGCTCTCAAGAGCTATTTGCTGACCTGGCCTTGAGTTAGTCCCACCTGCCAAAAAACTAAGATTCCTGGTATCTTCCTGGGGCGTTGTTCTGGTAGCGAAGGAATGCATTTGAAGTTTGAAGGCATCACACGGCAGAAGCCCGAACCTCAGATAAGAGGAATTTCGGTAACAGCCCCAGCTCCTATGTTTAAGGGATCCCCACAGGAATCTTAGCCCCACATCCGGATCTTAACCAAGCAATTTTCAAAGCCATATTCTCACACCCCATTACCTTTCAGGGCTTAGCACTGGCTCCGGGAATGGAGGCCTGCTAGGATTTATGGGAACTGCAGGGAAGAAGGGCAGGCTCAGGACCAAATCCTTTTGAAGCACCGAGTCCACGGGTGGGTTTCCTGTGAACAGCTAAGGGGTGTGCCTGACTGACTTCTGTCTGTCAAATCGACTTCAATGCCATCTGCCACCGTGTGTTCTAGCCAATCGTCTTTGAATTCACGGTAGAACCCGTTGATTCACTTTGGTCTGGACTTAGCTGTCCTCTTGCAAGCATTTTATTTTCATTTACTGATTGTGAGTGGTGGGGGGGGGTAGGCTGGAAATTAAGGGGTTGGAGAGGGACTTGAGCACTTGGGAAAAGGAAAAAGGTGGAAGAGGAGGAGGGAGCTGAAGCAGGGATCTTATCAGGCTTCAGAAACAGATGATCTGGATATGAAAGCATCCTACGAAGTATGTGACTGGGCAGGAGTGTCCCTAGAGCCTCAGTTTAACCACCTGTAAAATGGGGCTAAGGATGTCTCTCTGGCACAACTGATGTGGGGATGAAATGAGATGCCTTTTTAAAAAGATTTTATTTACCTATTTGAGAGAGACAGTGAGAGAGAGCAGGAGCAGGGGAAGGGGCAGAGGAGCAAGGATCCAGAGGCAGGGCTCCATCCCAGGGCTTGATCCCAGGGCCCTGGAATCATGACCTGAGCGGAAGGCAGACGCTTAACCAACTAAGCCACCCAGCCACCCCTGAAATGAGATGTTTTTAAAGGACTCTGCCCGTGGTGAGTGTTCATCAGATGGGGACTACTATGTTGAAGCTAGGGGGGCAGGGAAGGTGATGATGGGGGTGGGGTGCTGTTAAGAAAAGAACCGCTAGATAAATAAATCGGTTTTTTTTTTAAAGGCACCTGGGTGGCTCAGTCGGTTAAGCATCTGACTCTTGGTTTCAGCTCAGGTCATGATCTCAGGGTCTTGAGATCCAGCCTCACACCAGGTCCTGCACTTAGAGTCTGCTTGGGATTTCCTCTCCCTCTCCCTCTGCACCCCCACCCCCACATTCTTTCTCTCAACTAAATAAATCTTTTTTAAAAAAAAAAAGAAGAAGTAGAAGGAACCACAAGAACAACAACCGTTTTCTAATATTTTATCAATTCATTTAAAACTTCTGGGGCGGGACACCTGGGTGGCTCAGTTGGCTAAGCGTCTGCCTTTGGCTCAGGTCATGATCTCAGGGTCCTGGGATCGAGCCCCATGTCCGGCTTCTCCCTCTCCTTCCTGCTCTTGCTCTCTCTCACTATCTCTCTCTCAAATAAATAAATAAAATCTTTTAAAAAAATGACTTCCGGAGCCCTTGCTGGCTCAGTCCGTAGAGCATGCAACTCTTAATCTCAGGGTTGTGAGTTTGAGCCCCATGTTGGGTATAGAGATGACTTAAAAATAAAATCTAAAAGAAAAAAAAAATTGCTCCTGGCATAGGCAAGACATGCAAAGGGCAAAACAAGGGCAAAAGTACAAAAGAGTATAGAGTCAAAGGAATTTTCCCCCTCCTGCCCATCCAGTTAGCCTCTAGAAGTAAGACTGGAGGCAGGGTCACAGTGTCTCGTATAACCGTCTACGCGTTAGCCCACATGACCGCATTTCCTCCCACAAACAGGAACACGCTGTACAAACCGTTCTGCCCTTTGCTTTTATTTTTTTTTTACTTATATCTCAGAGATCTCTTCTCACATACAGACAGAAGCCCCCCAGTCTTCTTTTATTTATTTATTTATTTGTTTATTTATTTATTTATTTATTTGACAGAGACAGCCAGCGAGAAAGGGAACACAAGCAGGGCGAGTGGGAGAGGAAGAAGCAGGCTCCCAGCAGAGGAGCCTGATGTGGGGCTCGATCCCAGAACGCTGGGATTACGCCCTGAGCCCAAGGCAGACGCTTAACGACTGTGCCACCCAGGCGCCCCCCCCCAAGTCTTCTCTACAGATGCATAGTATTTTACTGTTCCTTTTACCATAGTTCATCTAATCAGATTAGATTATTAAAACCGATCATTAAACCGATCAATCTAGCAATTAACCATTAAAACCGATCAATCTATCAATATTTTTTTTTGCTATCAAAGCAGTGCTGCATCGAATATCTTTATACATCTGTCATTTTGCATATGAAGAATTGATTATACCTGTAGAGTCGCTATCTGGGGGGGAGGGGTGGAATTGCTGAGTCAAAGTGCTCTGCTCTCCAGTTTTGGGGGGCTATCCCAAATTCCACTCCCCCCCCCCGTTGGTTGCAACCATCTACCTTCTCCCCACTCATGACTTTTGAGAGTGCCTGTTTCCCACACCCTGGCCAGCACCATGTGTTGATTAAACATGTTTATCTTTACCAATCTTACTGGTTTCTAAGCTTTAAGAAAGCCAGGCAATCATGACTTAAAGAAATAGGACTCATCAGCCAGCTGCTTGGGTCATTCCAGAAAGCCAGACATAAAAAGCAAGTGCTCTGGGAAATGAACTGTGTGCTACCAGTATTTCTTTCCTGAAGGCCCCTCCCTGATCTCCACACAGGAGCACCTGTTTCTCCCGCTTCTAGAAGCAGAAGTGCCCCGCATGGGTCCCCAGCCAGCCTCTCCCCGCAGGAGGCTACCATCACCCTGGTATTGCCACAGGCAGAGATGTCGTTTTCTCCCTTTCTGGTCTGCACTGCAGGCAGAGTTTAAGGCCTGGGGAGGAAATGACCTCTTATTAATAAGGAAGCTTTGGAAATGTAGATGGGGTGGAGGCTACTTATGGGGGCAGCGTGGTCAGATGTTAATATTCTCATCACTTAAGGAAAGGGGCAAGCGTGTGGAATTCCTACCCTCTTTGTCAAACCAAAGAAGTGAAACGGTTGGAAGATGAATGTTGGTAGCTCTGAACGGCGAATTATGGAACATGACGCTTTTCATTCAGGTGTATTTATGGGATTTCTATTTACCTAATAAATAGAACAATGGATGAACAGCTGTTGCAAAGGGGGAGGCGTGGGCTCAGGGGGCAGGGAATAGAAATCTGTCATCCAGGAAGGGAGCTAGGTGGTTTTAGGAAGGATTTTAACGTTGGATGGTTTGCCTTCTTGAAACCCTTGCTAACTGTTGGCAAGGCTTTCTCCTGGGCTCTCAGAACAAAGGTGGGGATCAAATGGGCAGAGGGCCTGTGCAGAGCCTGGTATGCATGCATGGGCAGTAACCCACGGGGTGGACGGGCTGGTAACTGGATATGCCAACCGTCCCAGTGGACAGTCCAGCTGACTGTGGAACTTTTGAGCTCTTCGTAATCTTGCAGCCTCTCCTCCTCTCCAACACACGCCAGTCCTGGAAAGGCTGGCGCTAATCCAATGCAGGACTTCTGGATGGTTCTTAAAATGTCCTTCTCCCCTTCCTAAATTTTCTCCAGGCCAATGCAACCTGCTGCAGTTGGGTTTTCCATAGTCAAGAACGTTTAAGTTAAACAGCAGCACATTCTAAGCCCAGAAGCTAAAGTAGAAAGGAACAAGGGAGGGGGGTGCCGAAGAGGAGGGGGGGAGGAAAACAGGGGTGGGGGAGGGGATGCAAAATGGTGTAAATAAGGGGAAAGACACCGGAAAGACGGGGGGGGGGGCGTTGAAATCCTGCAACTGTGAGGAGAAAAAGAAAGGAAAGAAGAAAAAAAAATTGAGCATCTAATGGGAAAGAGGGAATCCAGGAGGGAAGGCTGCCAGGCAGGCAGGCAGGCTGGCCCGGGAGGGGAGAGGGGAAAGGAAGCGACGGTTAGGGAAAACGTGATGAAAGGGGGGAAAGAAGAGATAAGACAGAAGAGAAAGCGGGAAAGACCCAGGAAAAGCCAAATGATGGAAAATTAAGTCCGAAGAGCTTTGAACGGCGATGTTTCTGAAACTCTTTCCAACACGCTGCTACCACCCGCTTTTGTGGCGGCACCGACATCTCAACTCTTAAATGAGCTTTCGCTCCGCTCACGTCTGGGCACAGAAAGGCATTTTCGATGAAACCTCATCACCGGGCTGCAGCCAGAAGGCCATCGCGGCGGTGACGGCCGGGGGCGGCGACAGCGGCCCCAGCTCCCGCCGTCCTGGCCGCTGGTCCTCGGGCCTGGTCCCTTTCTCTCCGGCTGGCGAGGCCACGCGCTGTGGGACAGAGTCCCAGGCCTGCGTCGCGGCCTTGCTTCCCGGCGCCCCCGCTGCCCGCGCCTGGGGACGGAGCCCGCGAACGCCCGGCGCTCAGGGGCGCGCGCGGCGCTGGCTCGGGTCCGCTAGGAACCCACAAGCGCCTTTCTCCGGCGGGCGCGCTTAGGCCTCTTTACAACACAAACCTATAATTTACACATTTTGATTCCGCCTGTAATTTCGCCCCCCCCCCCCGAGCTCCGACGCCATAAAACTCGTGGGGCCTGGCAAAGGGACCCCCACCCCACCCCCAAGGCCCCAGCTCTCTCCGAAGGTCCCTGCGCTCTCCAAATAATCGCGTGGACGGCGGCCAAGAATAACTCGAAAATAAACACAACTCCCGGGCCTCTGAGCGCAGGCATTGGGTCCCTCCCGGCCCCACCTGGCTCTGGGGCCTGGGGGGGAGGAGGGGAGGGCGCGCCGAGAGCTCTGCGCTCAGAGCGCTGCCCGGAACCCTAGAACCCTTCCTGGACCTCTATTCAAAACCCGCGTCCCTCTGGCTGGCCTTTGTCCCGCCGCCTCTCCTAGCGCGAAAATCGTCTGGCTTCCGACCTCCGTCCGGAAAAAAGAACAACGATGAGAAAGACCCAGAATGAACTGGAGAGAGTTTTCCCCTCTCAACTCCGGGGCTTTCCCGATTAGGAGATCCCAACCTCACGCTCCTCTTAACACCCCGAGGTCTGAGCGTGTGGGTGCGTGCCAAGGCTGTGCACAAGTACAATGGCGGCGGTGTGCCCTCATTTGCGTGTATATACTGAAGTGCGTACTCACTAACGCGCGTGCAAATAACCGTGTGTGCGCAAAGATGATTCTGTCTACAGATAATATTGCGCAAATCAGCCGCGGCGCGGAAAGTGCAAACAGCATACGCAAACGGTTCTTGATGTGCAAATAATTCCGACGTGCCAGCTAGGTGGGGTGGGCTCCTACCTCTGTGTGCACATAATTCTTTGGGCAAATTGTCCCTTGGGCAAGTGATTTAGTGTTCGCGCCCATGAGTCTGCCGCTGCAAACAACTGTGCTGATGTGTGATGCCCATGCAGAGCCAAAGAAAGGGCTCCAAAAAATCGTTTCTCGGTGGTGGGTTAGACTGCACATCTTCGGGACTGCCCAAGTCCCGAGAAACAGCGCGTAAAAGAAAAATTGCCTTGCTTCCCCCGCGGGCGCTGCCTGCTCCCCGAACCGAAGGGAAAGCGGAGAGGGTGGGTGTGTTCCGGTCCTCTCTTTGCCTCCCCCAAACTTGCCGCTCCGCGGGGTGGGTGCGTTCCAGCAGCGGCGTGCGTTTGCACAGCCCTGCGCTGCGCCTCGCGAATTCCCTCGGACGCACGGTCTCCTAGGTGTCCAAGGGTAACTGGCTGCCGCCACAGAGCGCCCACACCCTACCAACGTTTCCCAGTGTCCGGGAGTCTCCTAAAACTTCCCCGGGCCTGTTGCATCCAGCCCAGAGCAGCGCCACCGGGAGAAAGCGAAAGTCCTCGCGTTTTGCCAAGGGCTCGATGCGCGCTGCAAACGCCGGTCGGCAACCACTGGGGGAAAAGTGGGGATAGCAAGCCCATGTGTCCCTCACGGGCACTGCAATGGCGAAGCCTGCCCTGGCTAAGGCAGTCAGTCCCTCCCAGTGCGCACACGTGTGCCCAGAATTATAATACAATATAACACATCGTAATATCGGATATTATACCGCGTTTACCTTCCATTAGGATGTGTATATTGTGTTAGGCTGTGCTTATGTGTTTGTTACGACGTGCTGTGATATTGTATCTCTCAATCTCACTACCATGTGCCGCGCACCTACTGGCTTATTTGATCCCCGCAAAGACCCTGGAGGCGGGACTCATTTCTCCCTCTGCGCATTGGAGGTACGGAGAGGAGAAGCGTTTGCCCAGCATTATAACCCAGCTAGAAAGGGGCAGGGCTTGGATTGGAACCCAGAACCTGAAGACTAGCCGTAGGGGTGAGAAGCAGACATTCCCCCCTCACAGCTGGGTAGGAAGATATCCTACACTCCGTGCTGCTGTTTCTGGACGAGACCAAAAATATAGATGTATTTTATTGTATTGGCACCGGGTGGGTGAGACCAGCGGCTGCCAGGCTGTGTTCCACAGCCCTCTGGCTGAGAACCCAGGGCAGACATGGCTTGCTTCTCCTAACAACCCTTCGAGGGAAGGTGTGTTATCCTCCTGGTTCACAGATGAGGAGGAAGTTCAGAGAGGTTAGATAGTTTGCCCAACGCCTCTCAGCAAATGAGGGGAGAGTTTCCGGTCAGGCATTCAGACTCCAGAACGATTTTGATTTTGTTTACTACGTTCCCAGCCCCACCCCAAAGCATCCTGGTTTAATCGGAGTCTAAGGGTAGGTGGAAGCCGGCTGGTGGAGAGCAGGCTTTAGTGAGAGGATTGGTTAGAGGCAATAAAAACTCTGGATCTCCTCTCCAAGAGGAAGGAGGTCCATGAACCCTAAGTCAAGCCTTTGGAACCATGACTGGGGTCCAGGACCTCACCTGTGACTCGGTTACTGTTCCGCAGGCTTCCTGGGGAGGGGGGAACAACGGAGCAGAGGATGGATTGATCCTTCATGTACCCTAACCTCCCCTCCTCTTTGTGTGCTGCTGGAGGACACCGTTTCATCCCCTCCCTCCAGTTGTGAAAGCCAAGGGGTCACTGTGCCCTCACAAATGTCCCCCAGGACCAGAGGACCGTAACCTGCCTAGGTCTTCAGGGAGCGCCTGGGGGAGGGGACTTGTCCGCCTGGCTTTTCAGACCTTCCTGCTGCCAAGCAGAGCTCTACACCCGGGAAGGGAAGGACCGGGAAAGGAATTCGGACCCAGCCTGCCTGGATGATTCGACCCCTGGCCCCTGGCCGGCCGGCCGGGTTTCCTTTCCAAATACCCAAATGGTTGGGGAAATTTCGCGCGCGAATTCACTGGGCTTTGTAAGTGTAAAATGGGCCTTTATCCTTAGGCTCTGCCAGAGACATGATGCCAGAGAAACCCTCTCCCCCAGAGGGGCCTTCCAGGAAACGAAAGGGTCAGAAATTGGCGCCTTTGCCACAAAACAGTATCCGCTGGAGGCTGAGATCTGACAGACACTTCCGAAGCTGAAAAAAATTCGACAGAATTGTCCCCAGCCCGGCCCGACTGTCCCTGCTGCCCACTGCCTCCGCTGGGTTGAAGGGGCACACCGCGGCCAAGGGCGGGGAGGGGGTTGTTTGCACCGAACACACGAATACAGGATTTTTTGTTTTGTTGTGCTGTGTTTGCCTTTCAAGATAAAATGTGTATCTATACCTTCCTTGGGTAAATGGGGCTGAAAAAATTAGACAATGAGCCAGACATTTGGGGCTTAGCTTCCCCTCCCCTATATATACTTAACGATCTGGATATTTGGGGAAAGTTTGGAGTTCGAGTGTCTGCATGATTAGAAGGAGCTCTTTAATTTTTCTATTTCTGAGTGTATGGTGGGGAGTTGGCGGGGGGAGTCTACGAGTGCCTCCATGTGGGAAACCTGGGGCCGAATTTGAGGCTCTTCCCTAGGCCAAGAAATCGGCTTGACACTTCCATTGAGAGGAAGCCCAGCTGACCATCCTTCTCACCACCGTCTTCACCAGACCCCTCTCTCCTCCCTCCATCCCAGCCTCGGGGAAGAGGGAAATTTGTCAAAGGGAAGAAAAAACATCACAAGTATCTGGAAATTTTGGGAGCCGGTATATCCTTCGGAGTCAGGGACGCAATATTTCACTCTTGCTAATCCAATCTGGACAGTTGTCCCCATAAGAGCAGATTTTGACCGGTTGGCAAATCCAAGAAATTCTGGACAATTCAATATTAACATCCAGATACTTGGCAATTCCGCCCGTATAATGCCAGAGGCATGGGACGGGGGAATTTGTAACAAGGTGGCGATTTCAGTAAAAAGCTCAGTGGCGTTTTTCGTTTTGTCTCATTTCAAAATGCGCGGTCGGGGCTGGCATTTTCCCCTCGGCCACACTGGCGGGGCACTGAGAACAGCCCGGCGGTGGCGGCTAAGCCCCCCTGGAGCAAATCCCTGGGTCGGAGGAGCGGGAGACGGGGCCGCTCGGACGGGAGGGTCGCTGGGTGCGCTCAAAGCAGATTTACCCGCGCGGACCCAGAAAAGATGACATAAGTGGCGCTGACGAGCGCTGCCCGGCTGAAACGCGCCTAAATAAAGGGTCCGCCGGCAGTGTGGGCCAGAGGGATTGCCTCACACTCCGGAATCGGGCCCAGACACGTTTGGAAATGTTTTGCTGGCCGCCCGCCCCGCAAGGGCGACAGCCGCAGCCGGCAGCCCAGGCAAGACTGCGCCGCTGGTCACAGGCAGGCGCTGAGCGGCGGCCACTGTGTCCTTCTCCGCGCTGGCCTTTTTTCCCTTCTCCTTCTTCAGTGCCCTCCCCATGTGTGTGCCCCCTGGGGGCAGGGCTCCGTCTGCAGCGCCCCAGCTGTGACCAGAAAGGCGTTACAGAACCGCGCAGGCAAAAGTTTGGCACCGAACGAGGCGCTGTTATTTTCAACACCGGTCTCCCCCCAGTGATGGACGGGCTGCTCAGGGCAGAGGACCGTCCCGGTAACAGCTGGGTCCTCAGAGCCCAGCACGGTGCCTGAAAACAATGGAATATTTATTGAATCAACGGATGAATCCAGAAATCAGGCTTTCAATCTTAACTGCATCATAATCCCCCTCTGGGACTCCGCATGTCTCTCCCTGGCCTGTGTCCCCTCTGTAGAGTAAGGGGGCAGGCTTGTGGCCCCTGCCAGGCTCTCACGACTCAGTCATAATAAGTCATAACCACAAAAACATCTGACACTCATGGACCACCTATGCTTTTCATGGAGCCTTATGTTCATCTACTCCCCGGACCATTCTTAGGGGTAGATACTGTTATATCCCCATTTTACAGATGAGCAAGCAGGACTCCAATACACAACTCAGACCACCTGGTTCATGGAGCGAATTCATGACTGTGGGAGTCCTGTGCTCTAGATGTCGCATCCGGGGTGCGATGACTGCCGTCGCCCCCCATTTTTCTCCACACTTTAAAAACAACCCTACACAAGTCCTCCCAACAGCGGGGAGAATCTGCTTCACCCCCAGTTCTGTATCTGGAGCCAATCAGTCCAGCCAGACTACACCCAGACGCTTGAAGGAGGCTGTAGCCAGCCCTAAACTTCTGGATCAGGACTGGGACCCCTATGGTCTCGGGCTGCTGGGTTCCCGCGCTCTAACTCTTGAGGCAGAAGAAAAGGGTTTTCTGCTTTCCGGCCCAACGCCTCGCATAAAAATACAGCTCAGAATCCCTAAAGCCCCCGAAGAACCTAGAGTGGCCGCAGGTTACAACGAAAAGGGTCCTGAGAAAGGTCACCCAGAGGCAGATGTGACCCATCTAAGGCCCTGCGCCGTCGCGCCGTGTGCCACACCCGCATCTTTACGCACTGGCACAACTGTGCCGGGCGCGTTGGCGCAAACCAAGATCCTGCCAGCCAGTCTCCAGTCCCGCCAGGCTCCGGCCACTGCACGCTAGTCAGCGTAATGAATGGAGAGAGAAAAGAAGGGGTGGGGAGGGAGGGGGCATTGTGACGGGGGTGAAATACCTTGGAAATAATACACTGAGAGAAGGAAATATGGACAACAGTTTATCAGCGCCCCCGCCCCCATTGCCCGCATGTTTAAAACCCCTAAGTAATTTTAGATTGTGTCTTCAGTTAATATATCTCTCTCCCTTTCCCGCGGGTTGACAGGGAAGCGCCGTTGCTGCAAGATGTCTGCAAAAAAGGGTCTTTAAGAGTTTCCACATTGTTTAGCTACACAAATGTGTTTGTGGTTCCCGAGGTCCTCCCCCTCCCCCACCCGCCTCCGAATCTCATTTCACTTTATGACTCCAATTGTTTGAGGATGCCCGCGCCACATAAATCCTGCTTCGAGATTAATCTCTCTGCTCGCTCGCGCGGGGCGCAGTGATTTTTTTTGGAGTTCTTTAAAAGAGGGCGCCGGGCGGAGATTTATTAACAAGGAAAAATAGTTTATTTTTATAGTCGACCTCGGAAAAGTGGGGGTGGGAGTGGGCCGGGGAAGGGGAGTCGCTCAGATGGATAAACAATGAGGCTGGAGGGGCTGGGGTGTTAAAGAGCATTTCAGCTAAGCGTGGGCTGGCGACTTGAACTTTTCTCCTGGCTACCCCGCAGCTCGGCTGTGGATGCGGAGCCAGGCCTCTGCGAGGCCACGCCAATAACGGCGGGGTGCGCGGGTGTGGGTCTGCTGAGGGACCGTGCGTGTGCGTGCGCGCGCGCGCACCCGTGTGCGGATGAGACTCCCACACAGCCCTGGGGACCAGCCTCTTCCAGAGACGCGGTACCCAAAGGCGGTCCCCAGACCAGCCTCTGCCCGGGGCTCGATCTTCCCTTCAGTTAAAGTGAGGTGGTTTTAGTATGATCTACATGGATGGCCGTCAAAGGGCTGCAGAGCAGGGGATGCTCTGCCCGAAATTGGGAACTTTGGTGTATTTTCCTGAAGAAAATTCATAGTTTTCATCAGCTTGTCTGTGGATACCTTGCCATCCAAAAGGTTAAAGGCTCCCCTAATTAAGGAAGGAGCAAAGCAGGGCCTCTTACCTCCCCATGTTGCTGGCAGCTGCCGCTTTATGCAAGTTTTTGTCCTTCAAACCAGCTTAGCACGTGTCATTAAAAACTAACAATGACCAGAAGCCAGCACCTTAACCTAGGACGTTTTGGAGGTCGATTTGGGCCCCATTTTGGACTCCTGATACTTGGGGATTCTTACCAGCATTAGATTAAGAGCCAAGGGGCCTGAGCTTGGCTTTCAGCCTCTAACTAGCTATCTCGACCTTGAGGCGATGGCAGCCCTTCCCTGGGGCCTCAGTTTCCCTTTAAGCATTTGGAAGGGACGTTTTTGAGATGTCTACGCACTGATGTGCTGTCTTTCACAGCCAGCTGCCTTGAGGGCAGATGTAGGAGAAGAACACCCCAATCTGGAACGCTCCACCTTGCCCGCCAAGGATAAGGCCCTGAGGTCCTGGTGGGGAAGGGGGGGTTCTTAACCTTTCCGGCAATGTAGACCTTTTGAGAAGCTGATAAAGGGGCGCCTGGGTGGCACAGTGGTTAAGCATCTGTCTTCGGCTCAGGGCGTGATCCCGGCGTTATGGGATCGAGCCCCACATCGGGCTCCTCTGCTGTGAGCCTGCTTCTTCCTCTCCCACTCCCCCTGCTTGTGTTCCCTCTCTCGCTGGCTGTCTCTATCTCTGTCAAATAAATAAATAAAATCTTTTAAAAAAAAAGAAGCTGATAAAAAGATGGCCCTTCTCTGCACCAAAGAAGAAAAAACGCACTTCGGTAGTCGATTTTGCATCTAATTTTCCAGAGTCCCTGGACAGGTGAAGGTCCCCTGCTTAAAGCGAAGAGATAGAGCACAGACTCTGAGCAGTGCCTTAGGAAGGGGCTCGCCCCCCCCCCCGCAAAGCTGACTAGTCCCGAGCCCCGCTCAGTGCTCCCTGGCGAGCAGAGCAGGGGGAGAGGGTGACAGGAGTACGCCCCTCCTTTGATTCGCAGACCCTGGCCGAAGCCGGAGACCGCCCGGCACCGCGGCGTCTGTCTGTCTGCGCGTCTGCCCGCGGGTCCCTGGCCGTCCCGAGTGAACTGGAAGAACGCTGGGAGCGCGCTGGAGCAGCGCGAGGGCGCGCCCTGGAGAGGCCTTCCCGGGGGCCCAGATCTGGCCGCGATTTCCCAGGGCCCATTCCCAAGCAATCCTTTGGGGTGCTGGAGTTAGAAGCCGTGGAGGCACACTTGGCTGGCGTCTGCCAAGCCTTTCTGCAGTTCATGGATTCGGGGTTTATTCCTCCCAAACGTCTTCCCCCAGGACTGGGGACACCTGCTCAGGGCAGAAGCAGGCCATGGTTCAACCTGCTCGATCCCACCTGGGTCCCCTTCCAGGGGAATGCACATCCCAGGCAGCTGGGCTGCTGGTTGACTCTATCTAGACAGTGCCTGAAGTTTCTAAGAATAGACCACCCAAAATAAGGCTCTTTCTATTTTTAAACCGATTTTTCAAATGATCACCTTATTAAACCCCAACAAGCGACTTAGTCGCTATTAGCATTTGTAGCTGCAAGATGAGGAGGATGGGCCCAGAGAAGTTAAGCCACTAGCCCAAGAGTGCACAGTAAAAACTGCAGAGTCCGGAGTCAAACTCAGGGCTTCAGACCTCAAATCCCTGTCATTTTCTCACGCACCACAATCAGCTTCTTACTACAGGCCCTTCCACCCCAACACACAGGTACCCCAACATGCGAGCTCACGTCGCAGTGGAAGAGAGTGCACGCCGGTCCTGGCCGAGCCCACGAGGGTCAAGCCCCGCCGTGGGAAAGTGACAACGCACCTCAGAGGTCGGGCACACCTCACAGGCACACCCTTACCGACAACTTGGGGTGCACACCTCCTCTCCTCTCCCTGCCCTCACAACACCCCTACCCTGCAGCCCGGGGCTGCCAGGTTGCACTGACCCCTGCCATCCCTTCCACCTCCACGCCCCTCCCCACCCCTCTGGCTCTCAGAAAATGCCAGCCTTTTGCAGGCCCAGAGGGAACACTGCCCCGAGGGTACAGGCACGGCAGTCGCTCCCCACCCCCCTGGTGCCTTACCTGGTCGCTGGGCCTGCTCCGGCAGCCTAAGGGCGGACTTGCGCGCACCCTGGCGCAAAGCTCTCCATCCAGCATCCACTGGCCTCCAGCCGCGTTTCCGGTTGTAGCACCGGGCGCCCCCCGAGTGGGCCCGATAAGCTATCGGCCGGCCGGGCCCAGGAGGGGCGGTCAGCGGCGAGCCAGGGCACCTCTGGCCGGCTCCCGGCTCCGGGGGCCCGGCTGCCTGCCAGCGGCGCACAGGACAGCAGCGAGATGCCTGCCGAGGTGTTTCTGGTTACAATCACCTCACACACAGGCCTACATTCCGCCCCCGCCCCCCCATCCTTACCATTATGTCTGAAGTCACACCTTCTCGGGGCCTGGGGAGCTTTGCCGGGGTGGGGGCAATGAGTGCCCGAGTGCGGCCGGAGCTGTTAATCCACAGAACTCCAGCAAGTCCGTAATAAGGAATATTTTGGTGGTCAGAAAATCACCATCGAGTAGACATAGTGCCTGTCCCTATAATCACCGGGAGTTTTCTACCAATTTATCCGGGGCTGCTGTGTGCTCCTGATTATTTTCTGGAAGGGCTGAGGCATACCGTTTAATGGATTGTTTTGTTTTCTCTTTCGGAAAATGGAGGGCTTAAGAGATACGAAAGGTTCTCGGGAGAAAACTACTGTTGGCCCTTACATGGTCTGAAAAATTCATCATATCGAGCGCTTATGTGCTTTAATTCTTCAAAAACGTCTGTGAGGCGCGAACTGTTATTTTCCTCGTTTTGCCGATGAATAAATGGAGGCTGGGGGAGGTGGTCGGTGTCCCAGAGTCACGCGGCTCTAGGAAGATCAGCCTTGCATGGCCTGGCACACAGTAGGTGTGTCATAAACGTGGAAAGCCTGAACCTTGGCAATGGAAGGAAAAGACATCCTCACTGCTCTGTCTTGGGGAGCCGTCTGCCACCTAAAAGGCGAGCAGTCAGACCCCAAAAGGCCCCATGCCATTTCGTCCCCGCCCTATGAAATGATTCAGGCCAGAAAAGAATCCCAACCGAATGGCCCTTGCCTGGCCCTGGGATTTTGGCCCAGGGGTCCCGCCTGCCTCGCTGTGGCTGAAGTAAGGCTGGTACCTTCCCAGGCTTTGGTAAGCACTACAGCCAAACCGTTCGGGGTTCCTGCTTAGCCGGGTGTCCCAGGGGTGCGGGCTTAGATCCCAGCCACCCCTCTCCAGGCTGGGTCTTGTTTCTGCTTGGTCGGGCCGAAGGCCCGGGGCCCTGGCCATGCCTCTGGGGTCACTCCAGGCTTTGTTGAACCTCCCCCATCTGGAGAACAGGGCTGCCCAGGATCCACAGAGCAATTAACCTCACCCACCCTCTGCCTACCAGTTTCCTTAAAATAAATGTGACAAACGTGAGCCTAATGATCTGCGGGGGAAGATCTATATGTTTCAGGACCGTAACACATGGCTCCCTCCGTCCGGCGGAGCACGCCGCCCTACTTCAAAGAACAGCCAGTGGGTGATAGCACAGAAGTTTCCTGGCTTTCAGGAAACAAACAAACAATCAGCCAGGTCCTTTGGGGGCAGCGTCACAGCCACAGACACTGACACTGAGGATAATGATGATGGTGATGGTGGACATTTATTGACAAGTGCAGGGTTCGGTGCTAAGAGTTTTGCACACTAACTCATTTTTTTAAAAAGATTTTATTTATTTATTTATTTATTTATTTATTTATTTATTTATTTGAGAGTGAGAGAGAGAGAGAGCACGAGTGGGGAGGGGAGGGGCAGTGGGAGAGGGAGAAGCAGACTCCCCGCTGAGCAGGGAGCCGGAGGTGGGACTCCATCCCAGGACCCTGAGATCACCACCTGAGCCGAAGGCAGATGCTTCACCGACTGAGCCCCCCAGGTGCCCCCCAGGAACCCATCAGGTGCCCCACTAACTCATCTGTTCTTTGCAAGGACTCTTACCAGGCTGCCTATACAATCGCCCCATTTCACAGCCAAGGACTACCAAAGTCACGTACCCACACCCTCACCGCTAGTAGATACAGCAGGATTTGAACCTGATCCACCAGCCTTTTTCAATCAATCAATCAATCAAGGATTTAAAAAAAATAAATGCACCTGATAAAAAAACTCAAACAGGAGAAGAGGACAGTGTGCAAGGACTGCGGACCAGTCGTCCTCTGCTTCCCTCCCCCCACTCCCAATGCTGGCCCCCAAGTTTGTGTTTTCTGTATCTTTTTATATTCTGCCTCCTTTTAAATTGCAAATGCACCTCCCACTATCAAGTGCTTTTCGCTTTGCATTTTTAGTATTTGGCTGACTTGCTGATGAGTTTTGAAAGTACGGGCTTTCAATCACTGATCACCGCACAGAAAAAGAGAATGTGCCAAACAAACAAACAAACAAACAAACAAACAGAAAAGGGCATTGGTGGGGCTGGTTTCCCAGGGAACAGTGCGGGGTCAAGTTGTGCTCAGGGTCATTTCAGCTGCTTGGGGACAGAACTGGAGGGAGGGAGGGAGGGAGGGAGAAAATGGAGAGGCAGGAGTGAGGATCTGGAAGGCTTAGACAGCTCTTACATTCCAGCGGGAGATAGCAGATGTCCCCGGAACAAAACATGCTCATCCGCTCTTGGCACGGGGGTGTCACTGGACTTGCATTTCAGAGCAGGAGATCTTCAAAGCCTTAAATGGTCTCTCAGAGACCGGGCAGGGCCAAAGCCGCTCTGTGTCTTGGGTGGAGGGGCAGGCTTTCAGGGCGGAGGGCTGAGCGCCACCGGCAGCCCGAGGGACAGCAGGAGCTGGGGGGACGAGGCTTGCCTATTTCGGTCTGGCTTCCCGTGTGACCTTCCCTGCCAGGGTGCGGACAAACTGAAGCCATCAGCCTGTTCATTCCATTCCTCCCCACCAACCCCAATATGGTCACCATCTATTTTTTATAAATTCCCCTTGTCTGCATTGGGGCTCAGATCACTCCTGCAGAGTTACTCTCCCAAAGGGTGTTTGTGTTTGCATTCATATGGTGTATAAACATGGAGCATCTTCTTGACAGACCGTAGAAGCTCTGGGTGGCCGCCTCCGGGCTGTCCCCGGGGTGGCAGACGGGGCGGGAAGGGCCAATGCAGTTCAGAGAAGCTGGAGTGGCGAGGACACAAGGCCAAGGGTAACACTTTGGTGAAGAGTTGGGGGACCCACAGTATCTTGTCCCTAGTTTAGAACAAGAATGACCAATGCTTTTGCCTGCCCGTCACTGTTGCCTGCCCCCCAGGGTCTAGCTCTCCAGCAACGAAGAGCGATGTCTCCTTCCTCTTGGTCCTCCTCTCCTGCCACCTTTCACTCGTATTCTCTTTTTCCCTGCCCCTGTGTGGTCTCCCTCCGTCCCTGCGTCCCTCCCTCCTTCTTCCCTTCCTGACTTTCCGCTTCCGCCTACCTGTCATGCTCTCCTCCCTCTACAGCCATCCCCTTTCTTCTTCCCTCTTTCCCTCTCTCCTCAGAGCTCCCTTTTTCAAGGAGGGAGAATTAAAATGAGAAATGCATGCCAAGTTTCTGGGGCCTTCCAAATCAGGGGCTTGGGGAGCTGATCTTAACTGAAATAGTGGGTCTCTTTTACAATACTAAGGGGGCTCTAAATCGACACAGCCCAACCGGACAGTTTGCAGTTTATTTTCCAAGTGCGTGCATGGCTCTTACACGTTCTACGAAGTTTTCTAAAGCAATAACCAGAAATGTGGACCACTATTTAACACGTCTACAGCCGTGAAATGGGTCACAAGAAACACGGTTAAGGGCTTAGACGTGCCGAAGTAGGAGACTGGTAACATTATGTTTTATCTGCAGATGGAATACAGTGTAAGCACTAAAAATCCGATTTTAAGCGAGGAAAATAGATTGAAGGTAGTATGTATCTTTATGATTCCATCTTCTTCGTGCCCGTGCACCTGTGGGTGTGAACTACACACCCATGAAGAAGGAGGTGTGTGTATGGTTTCGCTTACATGTGGCATCTAAACCCAAAACGAACCAAACGAAACAAAACACAACTCATAAATACGGCGAAACGGGTGAAGGCGTCAAGAAGTACAAACTTGCACTTAGTAACAAAATTCAGTCATGGGGATGTTGTGTACAGCACGGTGCCTCTGGTCCATATCGCTTTGCATATTGGAAAGTTGTGACGAGTAGATCTGGCACGTTCCTACCGTGTGACGGGTGGTCACTGACCTTAACTGCGGTGATCATTTCGAGGCACACAAATTTCGAATCATTAGGTTGTTCACCGGACATAGAATATATGTTCTATGTCGATTATGCTTCCATTTTATTTATTTATTTTTAAAGATTTTATTTACTTATTTGAGAGAGAGCGCGCGAGAGCACGAGCGAGAGAGCAAAAGCAGGGTGAGGTGCAGAGAGACAGGGAGAAGCAGGTCCAGGCTGAGCAGGGAGTCCGATGCGGGGCTCGATCCCAGGACCCCATCCCGGGACCCTGGGATCACACTCGAGCAGACAGCAGACGCTTAACCGACTGAGCCACCCAGGCGCCCTGATTCTACTTCCATTTTAGAAAGGTGCTGTGTATCCATCGAGATGTTAACAGTGAGGGGTAGGATTACAGAGTTTGGGAGCATTTGTACTTTTTTATCTCCCGCCTCCAAATGGCTGTCTTGAAGCAGCGTGATGAAATTATGGTGCTTTTTAATGCTGTCCTTTCTACGTCTGTATATGTTTGAAATTTTTTCATAATAAAATATTTTCACCATGGATAGTGATGCAGGTTCTTTCATAAGTGCGGCCAAGGGCAAAAGATATGGTTCAGGTTCATTTTTCCTTTGGGGCTCTTGTTTGAGGGCTCCGCCAGAGCGTTCTTTGCCCTGGCAACCAGAGTTCAGGATTCTGGGGGGCTCAGAGACCCAATTATACCCTGCTAACCTGAGGGGGGGCATGAAGGGGTGCTGTCTGCTCGGATTTGCACTTCCCATAATGAGCTGGCCAGGATGGCCCAGCAAGGACTGGAAAAGGGGCAAAGTCTGAGTCAATTAGGTGGGCTTGCAAGAAGAGGTTATTCTGAGGGGCCACGAGTTAACCCAGAGAGGTTTGTCGCAAGGAGAGTGCCGAGGGCCTTTTAGGCCTGGGGGACATTTGGTTGCTATTATGAATGAACAAACCCAGTGAGGCCGAAACAGGAAAATCCAAAGTCGGACATCTCAGTGGGCTGGAGAGAGGCCCAATGACCCTGGGGCTAAGTAATTCCAAATGGTCTTTGAAACCCCTGACAGTGGGGCCACTGAGACCTGCCCGCAATGGGAGAGGGGGGCAAAGGTCCTATTACAGGCGGGGTTGAGGTTCTAGGCACTGAGGGAGCCATTTTCAAGAAAGTTAATGATTGCCCTGTCTGGCAGAAATCCTTATAGGAACCACCAGAAGTAGACGTTCGTACCCACCAGCTGCAGACCCCTGCATGCCTGCCTCTGAGAGAAGGGTGAAGGGGACATTTTCACAGCTGGAAACAGAGCCCATTGGCTCAGCAGCCAGAACAGCGGCGTGAGGGGCTAGTCCATCTGTGGTTCCTGGCTCAGAGCCGGCACCAGTAACTACCTGATGTAGGCACACGTCGATCAATGAGTTCGTTACTGTTATTGGCTTTGAGCACGTGGCCCCCACCTTTATTGCGACATTGCCCAAGTGTGTGTCCAGGATCACCTGCTTCCCTATCCCCTGATGGATGGATCGTAAACAGTGATTCCTGGGTCCCACTCCCAGCTCATGAATCAGAATCTCTGATCTGCGGCCTCTGTAATTTTAACACTCACCCCAGGTCCCTCTTGGGCTCCCCACAAGTAGAACACGGCTGGAGGCGTCACCGTCGCTCCCTTCTAGAAGATCCTGAGGCATACCGAAAGAAACAAGTTATACAAAGTCAGTATTATTCCCACCATTTATTTTGTGTTTATTACAGGTAAATATCCTAGGTAAATATTACACTTACCATTTATTTCAGATTTATTACGTGTCAGACACCCTGTGGAGAAGGGTGGGGGTATTATCTCATTTCTTCCTCAAACAATCCCTTCAAGGAGGTAGTAGACCCATTTTACAAGGTGGGGAGGAGGGAATTGTTGCAGGAAGGGAATGGAGAGGTGAAGTGACTTGCCCAAAGGTATGCACGTTTCATCAACAATGACGACGATAGCAACAATAGCAAAAATAGGTATCATCGATTGAGGGCCTCCCGGGAGGGAGCCAAGCACTGTGCTAAGCATAGATTTTTAACATTTTTTATTGAATCCATATAAGCTAACTGGACGCGGATTATTTAATTTTGTTCTCACAACCGGGAAAGGTAAGCATCATTATTATCCCCATTTTATAGATGAGGCCTAGGGTGATTCGTGTCCCATGGCCACAGAGCCGAGAAGCAGTGACGGCAGGATCGGACCCCACCTCATCACTCCCAGACCCTCCAGGATGTGACGTGGGACCCAGGCCGCCTCTCAGCCCTGGCCCCGAACCATTCTCCTCTGTAACGAGACAGTGGGAAACCTTAGACTGGCTTTTAGTCTAGGAGAACACGGAAACAGGCTCCAAAGTTTCTGGGGAGCAGAGATGATGTAGTGCAAAGCTTAGGCATTCTGGAGGTTCGCCTTGAATTTTTGTGCTGTCATCTCTCCCTCGGTTAATGCACCTGTTAAATGGGCCCCTGAGAGTGGTCCAGCAAGAGTTCAATAGAGCAGTCAAGGAACATTAAAGAAAAGAACAATGGGCCAAGAGTGAAGAAACCAGGTCCTGATTTCAGAACTGATCCCAACTCATGGGCCCTGGCAGGGCGGTTCTCCTCCCCTCCCCCTGCCGGGCCTCAGTTTCCATGATTGTACGTCACTCTGAGGCCCTGTGTTCCTGAACGCTACCTATCCTGACCTTGCAGTTCAGACCCCGTCTGCTAGCTCGGAGGCTCCATTCTTGGAGTAAAATAATAAGAAGAAATTAATAAAATCTAGGATGCTGGCCATAAAAATGTCCGAAGGTGCAAGTGGACTTCGGGCATTTCCCCAGCCATTAAAAAGGGAAAATCAGCCTCCCTAAAAAAAACAAATTCTCTTCTCACTGTAAGTGCGGGTTATCAATCGGAATTCTGATGACTTTGGGGCTGACAATTTTAACAACCACTTAAGTCTCACCCTGCGCCTTTATCTGAGCACTACACAAACATTGTTAAACACACAGGCCGAGGCCAGGGACAATGGTATCATCTTCGAGGGGAGAAGACCCAGAAAACTGAAGTGTCCACAGGCCACTCCATCCTCCTCTTCCCTCAACAGAGCTAATCAATGGCCTGGCTCGGCTTAGAATTAATAAGTCTGGACTCTTGCACTTTTGACCTGGCTGTTAGATAACAATTCCTTTAGCGTAGGCCATGGGTTATTAGGCATGAAGAGTTCAATTTGATAAATAGATGACGTTTTATTTATCTAAATTTCTGGAGGAGTGGTGTTTATTTTTAGAGCAAGGAATGTAATTTATAAATAATTTATTTGCACGGTATGAGTTAAAACACGGAATCCTTATTGGAGAAGACCTAAACTAGAAAGCAGCTCTTCCACTTTATTGGTTTAAAGCTAAACAAACACAAAAACTCGAGGCTTTATACCTGGGATTTCCTCCTCCTTTTTGGTCTCCTTCATGCCTGCTGGAGTGGAATTCTGATTCCTTGTTCTATTTCATTTTTTTAAAAAGATTTTTATTTCTTTATTTGACTGAGAGAGAGCACAGGCAGGCAGAGCGGCAGGCAGAGGGAGAGGGAGATGCAGGCTTCCTGCTGAGCAGGGAGCCCCATGCGGGACTCGATCCCAGGACCCTGGGATCATGACCTGAGCTGAAGGCAGACACTTAACACTGAGCCACCCAGGCGCCCCCATTGTTCTATTTCAGACGGAAGCTCGTGAGTGGAAGTGGCTTTCTCACTTGCCACAAAGCAGTTTTAATTCTGTGATGGTTTTTAATTCGGTAAAGGTGGAAGCTGGCTAACCCCAACTGAAATCAGTTAAAGGAACGATACACCAGCAACGTGGAAAATGCCAGAGAGCCCTGAAGCTGTAGTGTGCTGTTCATTCACTCACATTCCCTCTTTCTCTCTCTCCTCCTCTCTCCCTTCCTCCCTCCCGACCCCCACAGACACACACACAAGTATCAGCCACAGAAACCAAGCAGGTTACAAAATAGTTTGTATTTTCTTCAAGGTAACAAGGGCATGTGAACTCTGACCCAGCAATTTCACATCCAGATACACTTGCAAATTTATACAAGGATGTATCTATAAGGGTGGTCACTGCCGCCCTGTTTAGAATAACATCAACTTGGAAGCAGTTTAAATAACCAGCTGTAGGGACCTATTTAGATAAACGACGGCTTAATCCGTACGGTGGAATACTATACAGCTATTAAAAGGAGGAAAAGGGGAACCGTATGACATATGTTGCTAAATAAAAAGCAAAGACTCGTAACAGTGGGTCTGGTATGTGTGAATGCATGTAAAATAGGAGGAAAATGTCCAAGGAAGTGATGACAATGTTGCTCTGGGCTGGGGAATGGCGCTGACGGTGACAAAGGTCGAGTTTTCACTCTCAGCGTTTGTAGCTATGGAAATGGGAATGATGTTAATGTCTTCCCATTGAAAATATAGGGCGCTTGGGTGGCTCGGTCGGTTGAGTGTTTGACTCTTGATTCCGGCTCAGGTCATGAGATCAGGGTTGTGAGATCGAGCCCCGCATTGGGCTCCACGCTAGTCATGGAGCCTGCTCGAGATTCTCTCTCCCTCTGCACCCTGCACGCTCCCCATCCCCTGCTCACGCACACGTACTGTCTCTCTCTAAAAAAAAATTGAAAGTATATATAGTCAAAGAACATCTATGAATTTGCATTTTTTAAAGATTTTATTTATTTATTTGAGAGAGAGAGCATGAGAGGAGGGAGGATCAAAGGGAGAAGCAGACTCCCCACTGAGCAGGGAGCCCAATGCAGGACTCGATCCTGGGACTCCAGGGTCATGACCCAAGCCGAAGACAGTCCCCTAACCAACCAAGCCATCCAGGCACCCCTGAATAGAACAATATTTATTCCCGCTGAGCTGGGAGCCTGATGCGGGATTCGACCCCAGGACCTGGAGATCATGACCTGAGCCAAAGGCAGACGCTTAACCATCTGAGCCACCCAGACACCCCAGAACAATGTTTAAAAAGACATGCAGAGTTGGCTATCTCTGGGTACCTTGGTCTGCTGATGCTTTTCCATTTTTCCTCTTTTGCTTGTTCATATTTTCTGATGTTTCTGAAATGCACATAGAAAGAGTTATTTTGTAGATATAAAAAAAGAAGAAAGGAAGAGAATGATTTTCCCTTCTTCACTCTCAGTGGCATGGATTCCTTTATATGTGTATTAAATACTTCTGAAGTCGTCACTATAAAATGACTGGGGGTTGGGGGAAAAAGGGGAAAAGACTAATAAAAAGAGGTTTATGGGCATTTGGGTGGGATGAGAAGGACTTCCAGATGCAAGAAAGCCAAGACTTGAGAAGAGGGAGTGGGGGACCTGTACCAGGTTGGAGTGAGATGCACTTCTGAAGGTTATGGCTGCCTGGGCCTCCTTACCAAGGGACCCCAAATGCCCACCACTCACGATTGCCCAGCGAGAAAAGGGAGAGAGGGAAGAAGCAGTCAGGATCCCCTTTCATGGGTGAGGAAGCTCAGATGTTGAATGAGGCCTCTCAAAGGTCAACCACAACCAAGGAGAAGAGATTCTGAATTTCCCTTCATGGTGAGAGCTCCTTCCTTTGCAGTGATAATGATGACAAGAAGAATGTCTAATTATGTTCAAATGCTTACTCCATGCAGACCTTGGGCAAAACACTCTCTGCATATTATCTTGTTTAACCTCACAGGTTGTTCTGAGGATCAAACAAGATAACACCCCTTGGGCAGTAGACAACCCTTGGAACTGACCATGGCTACATACACTGATTCCCACAACTCCTCGGTGGGATTAAGCTCCAGAGCCTGTAGGAGTAACCCGCTTGACTCCATACCCTGTACTGACTTCCTCCCCTCCCCACCACGTTCTGCTCACCTCCCCACAGTTTTTCCTACAATCACCTCCCAAATCAACTCCTTACACTTGAAGTCTTGTCTCAGGCTCTGCGCCTGGGGACCCAGCCCCAGACATCTACTGCAACCCCATCCCATGCCCTTTAAAAAACAAATCTGCTTCCCTCCTGTGCTTCCTCTTTCCACGGATAGAGCATTTGATGGGTTTCAAATCTCATTCACATCTCTTATCTCAATTGAACTTCCCCCCTCCCGGTTCTGTGAGACGGATCTGCAGGCATTACCACCCCCCCCTCCTGGTACAGATAAGGAAATTGAGAATGAGCAGGGTGGTGTCATTTCCTCAAGAACACACACAGTGAGGAAGGGGCAGAGCCCAGACCCTGGGCTTCTGATTCTACCTCCCACCCTCGAAGGCCATGAGACCAGCTGCTTTCTCTCGTTAAGAGTAGCGTCCACTTACACACCGTTGCGTATTTTTTTTCTGGGTAATATCTCGTTCAAACTTCTCAACGACTCTATGTTTTATTGCCATTATCGTTATCATTTACAGGGGAAGAATTCGAGGCTGATAGAGCCACTCCTCTAAGATCACCTGGTCCGATTCTCATTCTGTGACCCCAGGCTACCTCCCTGCACCTCTCACTTGCCCGCTGTATGGTTCATGCGGAGGCAACTGTAGACACAGAAAAGATTCGGCGGCTTCCAGAAGCTAACTAAATTACTAACTAGTCCTAGACAGTAAGCTGGTCCACGCCACTTAGAGGACAAGCTGCACTTGAGCAGAACATCTCGGAGAACCTTGCTCTGGCCTTCCTGTGCTTTACGGAGGGGGGATGGGCAACAGTCCAGAACCGGGCTAAGCCTTCTGCTCTTGATTCTCTGGTTTGTCTTGGGGCAGATTAGATGGTGTTTGGACCTCGGGGGAGGGGATCATTGTGAGAACCAACCACAATGAATTCACAACAGTGTGGGGTCAGCGAGAGTCACCTGGTGACTTCTCATATTATGATGATGCTGACCCCTCATGGTGATACATCCCTGAATGTCACGATCAAGCCTACCAAATCCATTGTCCTTGCCGGTGATTGGTTGAAGAATGAATCTGTCACACAATTCTGGCCAATGACGTAAAAGTGGAAGTTTTCTGGGAGGAAGGGGGCTAGTTGCCAAGGATGCTCCTTCCACCGATAAACCAGACCTCCCAGTGTTGCCCTTGTGTTGTCTCCTCCCCTTGAATCTGGGCTGGCCCTGGGACTTAATTTTGACTCATAGGATACTGTGACAGTGATGCTATGTGACTTTGGGGGCGAGGTCATAAGCAGCCTGGTAGCTCCCAATTACCTCTCTTGTTCTGGGGGAAGCCAGCTGCTGTGTGAACTCTGGTGTCCCCGAGACTACCATGCTGTGGGGAAGCCCAAATGAGCCACACCGAGAAGCCGTGTGGAGAGAGAGAGCTGCCTGGCCAGCTCGTCCCCAATCCCAACTGAGGCACTGGACAAGCAGCCATCTTGGACACTGAGGGCAGATGATATTCAAATGACTGCAGCCCCAACGGTCATCTGACTGCAATCTCATGAAAGACCCCATGTGAGAACTGCCCCATTGAACCCAGTCAACTCAAGCAACCATGAAAGAGAAACTTCTCGAAAAGTTTCCTTGCTTCTAAGAAAGAGATAGAGAGAAAGATGCCCCCCTCCCCCCAACACCTTGTTAAGTCTGGACATGTCAGCTCTAAATGACTAGGAGATTGGGGACACAAAAGATCTAGTGGTGGAAAGCAAGGTCCACACACCGAGGGTGGCCGAGCAAAGGGAAGGAAAGAATCTAAGTCCCTGACGCCTTTGGAGCCCTGCTGAATCGTCCAGCCCTGAAACCCACCCTAGCTTGGACTGCTCATTGGGCAAAATAATGCCCTCGCTGTCGGCAACCGTTTGGGCTTTGTTTCTTGTGTTGAAGGCTTCCTCACTCATCCCTAGAGTAGGCAGGCGATCTGGGCTATAGCAGGCAGTCGAATACAGGGGTTAGGCAATGTCAACGCGGGCTCGCCCTGGGCTCTGCTTCTTCCTAGCTGCATGGCTGTGGCAAGCCACTCCACTCCCTTTTGAACTGCGGCTTTTTCATTTGTAAAGTGGAGAGAATAGTTCTGTCCACCTTGTAGGATCGCCACGAGGTGTCAGTGAGTGAGTGTATGAGAATGAATCATGCCGGAGGCCTGCCCCATCGTAGACACATGGGTTCTGGAAACTATGACTGTCGCTAAAGCACCGTTCAGACAGGCTCTTCCGTCCTCTGGACTTCGGTCCGACACCGCTGCAGGAAAGGGAGTAGCTTGGGAGCTGCCCCAGAGGTGACCAGACGAGAAGGCTCACCAGAACACAACGTATTCCCGTCATTGTCCTGAGGCCCCCAGCGCTCTAGGGTCCACCATAGCACAGCCGGACTCCAGATGCCTCCCCTCTACACACCTGGCTCTTCATCGGCTCGAGGCCAACCTTCCCTTTGAAGTTGGTCCATCACAACACTTGCTCCCAACTGGTTTGAAATTGAAGTTTAAAACCAAACCAAAGTTTCCTCTTCTCTTCCAGGTTCTATTGAATTTCCCTTGATGAACAGAAGCTACCAGAAGAGCAGAGGAGAAGCGAGGCTTGAGGTGCTTACCAGGCTTCATTTAGTCGAACCGGTGACAGCTTTTCTGTGTGCACGATGTCGTGGGCTAGTTTAATGAAGTGGAAATGGCATCCATACAGAGGTGGAAATACCTGGGGCCGAGCCCCCAGTCTCTGGCTGCCTTATTAGGGGAATGGAAAAATGGGTCGTCATTTGAGAGTGCCTCGGGGTGTTTCACATATGAAACCTGGTACCCTAGATGCAGCCCGATCCTAGCATTAGAAAATGGGAGGGGGAAGAGGGAAGAACCAGTACTGAATACCACACTTGGCACATGTCCATTCTGGTGGCTCTTTGGATGGCCAGAGTCTGGGTTCATTGATGTCCCTGTTGTATCTGTTGTTAAATAGATCGAAAATCGCCTGTGAGAGGAATTCTTTTAAAAGTCATAAAAGTTTTCTATCTTCGGAAATGGACATTTTGCATCAGCTTTGGGTCTTGGGCGAAATCCCCAAAATGGGTGAGAAAATACACACTGTTGAGTGTGATTGAGGTAAAGCTGCACTTTTGCTGTTGCTAATCTCTGTGCCAATAGAGATGGGCTCATTTTACAAAGGAAATGGGTCTGTCCCGAGCCGTCACATTGTCCTGTAGGGAGGCATGATTTTGAGGAGAGAGGTATGTGTTTGAGAGTTGCTTGCAAAGAATGGGGGTGGGAGTGGAAGGATGGAAGGGACCACCACAGTTAAGTGGGTTACTCTGGGCTCAAGCAGCATTGCTTGTGGGCCCGGGTAACAAAATATGGCATAGAGTTGTGGAGAGGACCACCCCCCCCACCTCCGCTCATCCACCGTGTGGCTTTGGGAAAAAAGAGAGATTATGTTGGCGGTGGTCACCTTTCCAAGAGTCCCTTTCACGGTGGCAATGGTGGCGACCTCTCAGGGCAGAAGACAGTAACCAAGGGAAGACGGTTGTGCAAGTTTTGTGTCTATAGAAGATAAATTGGGTTTTGAGCACTTTTGAAATGTAGTATCCTCAGGAATACTCGGTGACTTTTGTATCAGTCAATGACTTAGGCAGCTTCAAGTGACAGACATTGAGCTCCAATTGGCTTAGCCAAAAAGGAATTTATTAGTTCATGAAACTGGCAAGTGCAGGAATAGTAATGGCTTCAGGCATGGCTTGACCCAGGGGCTCAAATGATATTGTCAGTTTCTCATTTTCCTTGTCTCCTAAAACATTAAAAGTAAGTGATGGGGGTTCAGGCAGTGCTGACCTGTGGATAAAACCATCAGAAGAAAGGCTAACAAGGAAACTTGACATGGAGGGGACCAGGCTATCATCATGGGAATTCCCTGATCCATCTTAGCATTCGGCCAAAAGTTGGACAGCCAGGCATCGTGAGGCCCCTATGAAGGATTCTTATGAAGAGGTTGAATCTGAGTATACTCAGGCTTGAATTTGAGTTTACTCACAGCCTTATTTTAGTTTGGGTTCCCCCTCAAGCTGCCCTAAGATGAGAATTCAAGTGCACGTCATGTATTTTGGAGGTGTCCCCAGGAAGTACCTGTCGTGGAGTAAGAAGATGAAACAGGGAAGGGAAGGCAGCCAGTAAGGGTGAGTTAGAGCTTATCCCACGGGGAACTCTGGAACCAGTATAACCTATGCCCCTCAGAGTCATGCCATCAAAGGGATGGCATGACTAGAGTATTTACATAGCAGTTCCTGTAAGTCATTGGTTACAGGCTATTCCTGAGGGTGGAGGCCTTGAACCTCCAGCACTTCAGGCCAGTGGACTCTGGTAGCCCAGAGAGCCGCCAGGCCCAGAAATGCCAGCACTGTCATCTCATACTAAAGTGATACAGGCAAGAGAACAGGCATGGGGCTCAGGCAACATCCAGTACAGGTCTCTAGAGCTCACTGGTATTTACTAGAAGCACAAGGAACTGGAGAACAAATTAAATAACACCACAGGGGCATTACATAGTGATAAAGGGGTCAATTCTCGAAAAAGACGTAACAATCCTCAATGTGTATGCACTTAACGGCAGAGACTCTACGTAAGGCAAATTATAATAGAACCGTAAGGAGAAACAGACAAATCCACTATTACAGTTGGAGAATTCAGTACACCTTGATAAGACAAAGTGGCAGAAAATCTTTAAGGACATAGCTGAACTCAAGAACACCAAGCGACTGGGTATAATTGACATCTATCAACTACTTTATCCAACAACAGTGAAATACACGTTCTTCTCAAGCTCACATGGAGCTCTCACCAAGACAGACCACATTCTGGGCCATTAAACACACCAGAGCATATACAAAAGAATAGAAGCCATACAATCTATGTTCTTACACCACAATGGACTCAATAATAGAAAGATAGCTAGAAAAATCCCCAAATATTTGGAGATTAAATAAGACATTTGAAATAACACATTAATAGATTAATCTAAGAATCTATGAAACAACACTTCTAAATAATACATGAGTCAAAGAAGTCTCAAGAGGAATTAAGAAATATTTCAACTAAATGAAAATTGAAATACAACTTACCAGAATGTGGGGGATGCAGCCAAAGCAGTACTCAGAGGGAAATTTATAGCATTGAGTGCGTATCTTCAAATAGAAGAAAGACCCAATATCAATAAGCTTCCACCTCAGGAAACCAGAAAAAAAAAGAAGAAAATAAATCCAAAGTCACCAGAATGAAAGAAATAATAAAACTTAAAGCAATAATCAATGAAATGCAAAAGAGGAAATCAATAGAAAAAATAAACGAAACTAAATGACACGGGAAAAAAGCAGACAAATACAGAATATGGGACCTTGTCTATGACTTATTACTGCAACAAGTCAATGGCATGAAAAGCGTGGAGGATACTCAAGGTAAGAAGATATCTAAGGCGTATATCAACCGAGTGTAATACGTACACTTTGTTTGGACCTTGCTCCAACAGAACAGCAGAACAACTATAAACGACCTTTTAAAGATAACCAGGAAAATGTGAATCTAAACTTTGTATCAGATGACAGTAAAGACTTTTTGGTACATTTGTTCACGTGGGAGCGCCTGGCTGGCGCGGTCAGCAGAGCGTGCGAATCTTGGTCTCAGGGTTGTGAGTACGAGCCCTATGCTAGGTGTAGAGATTACTTTAAAAAATACAATGTTAAAAAAATTTGTTAATGTGATAAGAGCATCAAAGTTATGTCAGAAAAAAGTCCATGTTATTTAGAGATGCCCATGGAAGTAGGTAAGGATAGAATAATACAACGGCTGGGATTTCTTTTAAAATTCTTCAATAGCGATTTTAAGTAGAAACAGGGTCTGGCCCTGCTCTTACTTCTCCTCTCCTTCATCTTGGACCTTTCAGATCTTGTTCTTATTTGCAATTTAAATGAAATAGAAAGTCATAGATTACTTTCCATTAATTTTGATTTTTTAAGAATATGGCATTAAACGACTCTTTATCTTGATTACTGAGTTTTGTTGGTACTCCCCCCTCCCCTGCCTCCAAATCGGTGGGAGTGAAGTATTAGTCCTTGGACTACCTCTAAATCCAGTCGCCTTATTGCCTGCCTTGGGGTTGCCCTGCTTTGGGATAACCAGAGCTGGTCACATTTTCCCAGGTAATAACCCACTGAAGGTTTCACCACTATCCACTCTCACCACACCGACATATTTAACACCCTCTTCCACCCTTCAAGGAGCCACCACAGAGACACAGCCCAAATTTAGAAGATGGTGGCTTGTGGTTAATTAGGAGTCTCGCCAATGGGGAACACACCATTTACCAGCCTGGCCTTGACTGACAGGTCCACACTTAGAGGCTGCCTTGAGTTTCCTTAGTGTGTTCAAAGCAGCTTTCACATATCCATAGCCATTCCAGATGCTTGTCTCCACTGTTTACTCTTCGAGCTCCTTCTTCACCCCCTTCCAACCGAAAGGAAGCTGCCTTCCTCTGTTACCTCCGCCATCCCCAGGCGGGCCCCTTAGGGATTCCCTGGGATTGTGTCTTTGGCCAGTTTTAAGCATGAAAGAGACAAGAATTGCATCTTTTTCTGACCGTGCGCGCACCGATGGTCCCTACTCCATCAGTGCAAGAGCCCTTGTGTGATGCGATGTGTTTGATTCCATGTGCTCCTGAATCCCTCTTGGAAAAGAATAAAATGTCACACTTGGAGGAGCCCTAAAGAATAACTGAACCTCGGGGCGCCTGGGTGGCACAGCAGTTAAGCGTCTGCCTTCGGCTCAGGGCGTGATCCCGGCGTTCTGGGATCGAGCCCCACATCAGGCTCCTCCGCTATGAGCCTGCTTCTTCCTCTCCCACTCCCCCTGCTTGTGTTCCCTCTCTCGCTGGCTGTCTCTATCTCTGTCCAATAAATAAATAAAATCTTTAAAAAAAAAAAAAAAGAATAACTGAACCTCGTGCTTGAGAGAGAGAGAGAGAGAGAGAAAGCACAAGCAGTGGGGAGGGGCAGAGGGAGAGGGAGAAGCAAGCTCCCCGCTGAGCAGAGAGCCTGATGTGGGACTTGATTCCAGGACCCTGGGATCATGACCTGAGCCAAAGGCAGAAACTTAACTGACTGAGCCACCCAGGTGCCCCTGAACTCTGTGCTTCTCAACTCTTTCGATGAGGTGCATGATTCAAGCTCCAAGAGGAGGATCTGGGTTCAAAATCTGACTCTGCTGCTGTGGGTCTTTAGAGAAGTAACTTAATCTCTCTGATCCTCTGTCTCTTATCTGTCAAATAGGGATAAAAATGGTATGAAATCATTGTGTTGTTGAGACAGTGAATAAGATCGTGTCTATGAACGCTTAGCATAATTCTTGGAACAAAGTAGGTGCTTAATATATGCTGGTTGCAATAATTATTTGTGTGGTCGTTGTATCTGTTTGAGAATCTATAAAAAGCTATGAAGACCCATCAGAAAAACGTACATTCTTTTACACTGAAACAAATTAAATGTGTCAAAATTAAGACACAGGCATTTTCTAGTATTACTGTAAGCATATTTTAGTTTATGAAAAAGAAAACATAATACAAACCCTATATGAGTCTACAGTAAAACGATTTAACAGCCAGTGTGGACAAGAGCCCCCTCTTGTCCAAACAAAGCATTTGTTTCCCGGCTCACACCAGAGATGCAATTCCTACGCCAGCATTTCCTCCAGGAAGGTGGACAGGCTTACACCCACAGCTCGCAATCCGGCAAAGCCGAGGGCAGCCGCAGGAGATGCAATTTGTTATTCTGTTTCCTTCACTTACCAAAGGACAGTACATTCTTTCCCACCTTGCTACACAGACTTCATGCCTATCATTTTTAAAAGTCACTGTTTTGTTCCAATCATGTCCGAATAAAGTGAAAAATCAAGTCTCTCATCCTCTTGTCCGACCCTGGAGATAAGCACCAATAGGATCGGTGTATGTCCTTCCAGAATTTCCTCAGTGCAGATGCTCCATGTGTAAACACACCTACCGGGCTTGGGTGGGGGGGGGCACATCTGCAGAGGGGTGGTCTGTCCCACGGCCGGAGGTAAGGACGCCCCACATCGCACATACCTGAGTTTGTATCCTGGCTCCAACAGGTCCTTGAGTGACCTTGGACAGTCCTTGGAATGTCTCCAACCCTCCTTTTCCCATCTGTAAACGGAGCACACGATGATACGTTAGCCTGAAGAATTGTTGCCAATATTACGTGAGTTGAGGCACGCAAAGCCCTTAGCAAACTGCTTCCCCATCTCGACACTACTGATTTTGGCTGGATAATTCTTTGCCGTGGGGGGCCGTCCTGTGCCTTGTAGACACCGGTAGCATCCCCCCAGCCCCACCAGCTGTGACAATCAAGTCTCCTGACACAACCACATCCTTCCCCAGAGAGGATGCTCAATGAATTCGCCTTGACATTACCATCCTGGTAACAGGGTAGCGCGTTACCGAACACAACACATTGAATTGCTCAATTCATAGAAAAACACACACCTCCTGGTATTCTAACTATCCGTGAAGGAGTCCAACTTCTTTGTCTATTCAGAGGCTTTTCAGACCAAATACTCCGTGTAACCTCAGATGCAAACCCCCCCCCATAAAAGCTTTTCATGTGTGTAATAGTAAAATACTAGTGAAATACTACATAATGGATTTGGCCAATTTTATTGGCTCCGTGCCTTCTGAATCTCCCCTCTCTCTCCCCCTTCCCCCATGCAGGTGAGAGACAAGACTGAGTCTACAACGAACGAGCCCCCCCCACCCCCTCCCTACCTAATTTCTCGACCCTCGTTTGCATGGAGGTGTTTTTCCACGGAGCCCTAGGAAGATGGGATTATGTGTGTACATGCGTTCGTTCAGGGCTAGCTGGGAGCGAAAGCCCCAGGGACAAACTTGGAAAACGAGCGAATTAATCACTTATGATCTGCGTTCTGTGCACATTATCATAATATTGATATAATACACACACTGTTCTTTGCTTATTTCTCTATTGAGTGAGGCTGTGCAGCAATTTCGAGGAAATCTGAGACGCACGCACCTGGCCCAATGCGCTCTCTCTCTGTAAATAACCCAAGGTCTCCTGGTTGGCGAGGATTGGCCTAAAATGAGTTACAGTTGCCAGAACATTTTTAAGTAGGGAAATAAATTAGAGTGGTAATAATCATAACAATTATATAATAAATGTTAAAAATGGTAAGTCCCCCAGCGTCCTTCATAAGGTTATTTTGGTGGGGGGGTGGGGGGCGGGGGGGTGGAAATTCCATCGTCTGCATCTGGTGACATCATCAGGCTGGAGAGGACAGGCTTCTAAATTCCAAATGTCACCGAGGTGCCGAATGAGGTGGCACTCGACTTTCTCAGCTGAGGTTGCTGGCCTTGGATTATTAAAGTCCTCGTTTGCAAAATAAATTTAGAAGTTCGGGGAAGTTTCTGGATTGATCATCTCTCTCTTCCACCTTCCCTCTTTCTTCCCTCCTCTCTCTCTCTCATGTTCTCTCTCCATAAGGAGCCCAAGGCAACCACAGCTGCGCAAAGCATCTCAGTGCCCCCACCCCCAATAATTCCTCCACCCCCAGCTGCAGACTGAAGAGAGAGTAAAAAAAAAAAAAAGGGGGAATGACAGCATGTCCCCAGACAAGAGACCCTTCCAGGAAGCCCCAGTGACTCAGAAAACAGGTTCAAATGCCCAACGGGTGCAAACGTGTGTGCGGGGCTGTAGGGTTTGGTCTGAGATCCACCCATCCATGCAACACACGGATGAAAGCGAAGGATTCAGACATGATTCAGAGGAAAGCCAGGCACCACTTCCCGTGGGACGTTGTGCTGAGCACCTCACTTGTGTTATCCCGCTTGCCCTGTGGTAGGGACTGTTATGACTCCCATTTTACAGATGTGGAAACTGAGGCTCAGAGGGCATAAAGCACTCAAGGTTCGACACCTTCACGCAGGAGAAGTTAGGTTCAACCCCGATCTGGATGACTCCAGAGCCCATTCTCTTAGCCATGATGCTATATGGGCAAGATAAGTCGCGTCCCTGCGGGATGAAAAGATTTTCAAATCCGAAAGGCAGGCCTGCAAATCTGACACAGCGATGCATGCTGTAAGCAGATCCCAACAGAAGTCGAATATGCTTGGCATGAAATTTAGTCCAAAAAAGCACCTAAGTGAGTCTTGTCCAGGACAATTCAAGAGATCTCTCATGTTGGTAGCTAGTGTTGCATCTGGAATCGGGCCCGTAGACCCAACGTAGAGTTTATCCTTTGACCAGGCCTCTATTCCTTTCCAGAATATGACCAGAAGACCATCGCAGGAACTAATTCTCCCCTCTTGCTGGGTCACTTGTTTACCAACCTCCCTAGTGCAGTAGTTGGAAGCCCAGACTAGAGCTGGTCCTAGGTTTGAAAGTTGACCTCCTCTCTAATCAGCTCTGTGGCCCAAAGCCAGCGCCTCCACCTCTCTGAGCCTCAATGTGCCCACCTGTGAATGGGAGTGGTGGTCATAGCCACAGCCACTCTAGCTCATGCTGTGCCTTTATAAAATTAGAAAAAGGCGCACCTTCCTTGGGTCACCTTACTTCCTTGTTGGAAATTTGTCATAATCTACTGATTTCATTAAAACCAGACACTTTACTGCCATCTGCTGGAAAGCTGTTGTAATAAATACAAACGTGTAGAGGCTGGGCTGCGAATGGCATCCCGTTTGTGCAGTGCATGGACTGCACAACTGTACATAGTTGCCTGATCATTCTTCCCTGTGTGGTTGGGAAGAGAAAATTTGATGCAGCCTGCCAAGTGTTTTCTTAGCACTTCAATGGACATGGCTCACAGATCTCAGCAAATGTTGGCTGTACTGTTGAGTTCCGGCTCAAACAGGTTGGATGACAATGTCTCTTGGGGCCATGTACTAGTCACTGAGAAATCTCATATAGCATCTGGTTTGGGGGATAGTGTCTCTTAGTCAATCTCAACCCGTCTATCAGTACTTATCCCCCTAGTCCGCCATGCTTCAGGGCAACCCAGATTGTCCTGGACAGCAACTTCCAGCTCCCGAGCACGCCTCCTCTCTTGCCTCCTGTCCAGAAAAAGGGACAGAGGGAACTTTCCAAAAACTCAGTCTGGCATTTCTTAGATGTTTTGAATCTCTGAGGCTCCCAGGATGGCCTGGCAAAATGGTATGCTCCATCAGCTTTGCCCCTGGCCCAAAGGTTCCTGGAATGGGTTAAGAACATGGTGTCTGGGGTACCACAAAAACTTGGTTTGAATCTGAGCTTTTCCATTGACTCGCTGTGTGACCTTGAGTGAGTACCTTAACCTTGCTGGGCTTCAGTTTCTTCACCGGTGAAAGGCTCTACTAACCTATCACAGAGAGGTACACCGTGAAGACAAGGAGAAAATGCGTTTAAAGGGCTGGAGAGCGAGCCCTCTATGAATCCAAGTTATTACGATCATTAGCCACCGGGAAAAATATTTCAGATTCTTTTTATGGGTCATCCGTTTCCAGCTGCCCATCCGATCTCTGATGACCTTGTTTTTTGGACCAAACATTCGAACCCCCAATCTAAGGCCTTCCCCAAAATGCCTTCCCTTAATGGTGACTATGAAAAACTGAAAGTCTAATCACGCTGCCTTTTGCACTGGAGCCATCCCACCAAATTAGATGTGTCCCGGCTTCTGTGGGACTCCGAGTTGCTTCACTCAGGAAGTGTTTTTAATTTGACAGCTGTTTCCCCTTCAACAACAAATACTCTAGAGATACGAATGCCTACTAATGAGCCACCAACAGGCCAGTCGCCTCGCTGTGGATCTCTGCTTCTACCCACTCCTTTAATCACTGTGTCCCGTTTTTCCTGGAATTCTAGGCAGAATCAGGACATTTTCTCTTCCTAGTTCCTCCTTTTATGTGTTCTGTCTGCTTCGTCCCCTGGCTCCGGACTTCCAGAGCCTTCTCTGTCAGGCTGAGGATCTGTGGCTTATTGCAACGGCGCTGGTACACCGAGTACATGCCTGGGTTGTTACTGGCTAACACGCAGCTGTTTTTGGATCCGGGTTTAGTTCATTCTGGCGGACATGGGCAGGGCAGGGAAGAATCTGCTTTGAAGGCCAATCTGCAGACAGATGGTCCAGAGCTACAGATCAAGAGACGGCTCCTGCAGCCTTGCTTGGCTGTGTGACTTTGAGCAAGTCACCCCACCTCTCTGAACCTAGTCAGATTGCCTTTGTCCTTAAATGTCCTTACATGCAAATGCAGCTAAATATTCACAAATCAGTAGTGCTTAAGAACTGGGCTTAAGGACAAAGCAACTCACCTGGTCTCTGCAGCCCATTATTCCGCTGCTGTGTGACCCTAGGCAGATTGCTTCCCTTCTCTGATCCTCAATTTCTTCACTTATAAAATGGAGATAAAAGATTGTTCCCATCTCCTGGGCTCCTTGTTGAGCATTAAAAGAGATAATGCTTTGAAAGCACTGGCAAAGTGTCTGACCTGGGGTGAACACTCCATAAATCCTAGCCATTATTATAAGCCTTTTAATAAAATAGAGGCTTTCTGGGGATTAAAAAAAAAAAAAAAAGACGTACTCATGAGCCAAGACGCATTTTGGAAAACTTTTATTTAACATGTTCTGGATGTATCTGGCTGGTCTTTTCCATTAAAGAAAAAAAAAAAAAACCAACCTCCCCCAAGGAGGCCACAGTCTGGGCACAGCCCAACCAGGCCCAGGCCACACAGGAAGTTGGAGCTGGGCTCCCAGCAACAAAACCCAGGCCTCTGACCCCACATCGTCCAGAGGGTTGAGGCTCCTGGCTCCCAGTCACAGCGAAAGATGTCACAGGGAACGGCGTACCACATCTGAGGGGAGGAAAACGGAATTTCTCTCTTGACTCCCTGTGACTGGGTGGGGGTCCTTCCTCCAGTCAGGGAACCACGCTCCGCACCCTGGAATCCTCATCTCCCCCCCCACTTTCTCCTTCAACCCCCAAGTGCCTATGTCTCTCTGCAGAGCCCCAACGCCCCACATGTGCCCCAAACCCAGCCGTGGCCTCCCAGAACCCTTTGAGGTGCCTCCTCCAGCAAGGCTGGGGACTGGACCCAGGCAGGTTTCAGGTGCAACAGGACAGACCGCCCCCCCCCAAAACCTATTTTAATGCGATATATTTTTAAAAAATCACAGTGAATGCAAAAAGAAGTCCACCCCGAACCAAATGCCAGCCTTTGAAACCTAGAGAGGCTCTGCGAGTCAGCGCGTCCCCTCCCTCACCTGCAGCCCACGCTGGAAGCAACGCGAGGGAGATGAACTCCGGCCCCCGCCCCCCTCGCCTCACCCCTCCCTGAATTTCCCGTAAGGGCCACAGCCATAAATTTCCACCTTCCCTCCCCGCGGCGCCCCCTTCCCCGCCGAGGTGAGCTGGGGTGACAGCGCAGAGGCTGTGTCTGGACTGAAAAGGAGCCGGAGGACGCGGGTGGGACAGTCCAACTTTCCATCTTGTTTTTCAACTCCGTGAAGGCTCCTCTCCTTAATCAATAAAACAGGAATTAGCGCTCAGCTCCAAGAGTCGCTTCCTGCTTTCCAGTTTACGACCTTGGCTACCTCGCAGCCTTTTAAAGTCGCCGGACTGGCTTCCTCAAATACCTGAGGTCGCCGAGGCAGGTAGTAAACAGATCGGGGGGCTTCCTGCCGCTAAGCGGGCGGGGCAAGTTCAAGCGACCCCGCGCGCTCTGGGTGCGCGCTGCTGGCTCGCCCAGGACTTGAAACCTTTTTCTTTGATCGCTTTCTTCCCCCCCGCCCCACCCCCGCGGTCGTGGGGTGGGGGGTGGTGGAGACCAGTCGGGGAAGGGGGAGGCAGCAGGGAAATGAGGTGCCGAAGCAAAGTTTTTATGCTCTCCTGCCTCTGGCTCCGGCTCCGCCCTCGCCCAAGGGGGAGAGCCTGGAATTCCAGACCCAGAATCCATCTTTTTTTTTTTTTTTGAAATTGATCGATTTTATCCGGGAGCTTCAAATCGAAACCAGGAGAGGGGGCTTTGAAATGTCAAAGAAAAGTTGCAAAAGGAAGAAAGGGGGTGGGGGGAGGAGCGGAGGGAGGGGAGTTCAAAATAAGAGGGGTGGGCAGGCCGAGGTTTTCTTTTCCAGCCCAACGCGCCGCGCTGGCCACCTCTGTAAGGCTCCTTAACCTTTTCACCCTTCAGCGGTGGCGGTGGGCTTCTAGAAGCTCTTTGAAAATTTGATGAGCACTGTGGACCCTCTCCTTTCCCTGCAAACAGTGCCTTTTAGGGGCGTGCAGCGTTTGCATTCATTTGGGGGCGGGGGAGAGCTGGTGGAACGGGTTTTGCGCAATTAGGGGAAGTTTTTGCAAAACTCTGCAGGGCCCTTTGCCTTGGAATTGAATGCTCCCCAACTGAAATTTTGGATGAGAACCGTTTGCCTGGAGTAATCTCGACCTAATTGTTAAAAAGTATTATTTGGAATTAAAAAAAAAATTCAGCCCTGTTCTGGAGAAAGCGGGAGCTGGCAGGCACGACGTCTAGCTGGGGGCCTGGGTGTAGCCCACACTCGGGGCTTGTACACCCCGGGCTGGGGCGCGCTGGAACTCCTCCTGCACCCCTGTTTCCGGCGGGGCCACCTTCTGGCCCTCCGGGCACCTCCTAGTCCTTTCCTCCTGGACCCCAGGACCTTCACTCCTACATTGGGGTGCAGAGACAGAGGGCTTCTAAACTGCTCCATCTTCCTCCCTTTGCCTTTAAATAAGGCATCCAATCGGAAGACCTCTGGCTGATGCCCAAAGGTATTTCTTTAGGGGACTGGCTCCTGGAAGGCCTGGGAAATGCGGATTCAGTTCTTTGCAGAAAGCTTCCAGCCTTTTTCAGGCCGCCGCCAGGACCAAAAAAGAGAAATACATGTTTTAGGAGTCATGAAAAGCCTAGTTCAAATTGTTGTTTTGAAGACCTCCTGGATGGCAAGGGACCCTCGGGCAGGGCAATAGAAAGTGGGTGCCTGGTCCCAACCGGGGAAGGGCTGAACTCATTCTGTCCCTTCCTCTCCAGCAGCCCGGGGCTGGCACTGCAGCAGGAAGCTAGGCAAAGTGTTTGGGGAAAGGCACTGAGAGGTGTCTCAGCTTAGGACTGATGGCGGGTGCAAGGGAGAGATGGAGGGAGAGAAATACAGAGAGGTGAACATTACGGAAAGAGCCAGAGAGAAGAGATGCATGAAAACAAAGTTGCGGTGAATAGTGAACCAGAAGCGGGTAAGGCAGAGAGAACAACAGACACACGGGTGGAGAGGCCAGCGCCTGAGTCTAGAGTGAGCACCGCCCACGGCCTGGTGATCCTGGGGGGCGAGCTGCCATACGGTGGCCCCAAAAGCCTTGTGCCAGCCCATCCCGCTCCTCGGTCCTGGTCCGCTTGCGTCCTCACCCTGCACTGTGAGCCCACGTAGCCCAGATGGGACCTGGGAGAGGTGTCCGAGACTTAGTAGTATCTTGGCTCCCGGGTTCTGAGCAGAGGAGGGCTTTGGGCCTAACTGGTGACTTGCTGGCAGCTGCATGGCTGACCTGACCTGAAAAGAAGCTACTAGCTTCTAAACACGCGGGACACCTGCCCAGCTGCAGAGAAGGTATTGTCGAAGAATGACGTCAAGAGATTGGCCACCCTGTCCATGGCAAGGCCTTTTCTCAACCTGCTGGTGAGAGAGAACCCTTCCTTCTCTGGAAAGCAGGGCTAGTGGGCTTCCCACTAGAACTTCCCAGTGCAAGGTGGGACCCCTTGAGTGCCTGGGACATGGGGCATGCCCCGTGAATGTCTACTGCAGGCCAAGGGTAACCTACCAGGTGCGAGCTCAGAGCCGGGCACTGTACTCAGCACCTCTGGGTGCTTGCAATGGCCCTATGAAGAGACAGCATCCCTCTGTCCCCAGGGGGGACACAAAAGTTCACAGCAGTGACGCCACGTCACCGTATCACCCAGAGGGCAAGTCCTTGCCTGAAGTCACTGGATTGTCACCCTGTACTCCTGTTGGAAATCCTGTTCTCTGTGCAACCCCGTCAGGTGACATGCCCCACAGAGGGGAGGCCAGGCTTGAAGTCATCCGAATACTCCTCCACTCTGACTTTGGCTTTCTGGGTGGGCTGCAGGAGTCGAGGCTTGGGTTCTGGTACATTCTGAACTTTCCTGTTTTCCCCACCCCATTCCTTTCTGAGCTCAGGTTCTCAACCCTAAAATAATCAGAGGTACTCTTTAATGAGCCCTTACTAGATATAAAGCTATATTCAATCCACACATTAGCCCTGCAAGGCATTTTTTTTTTAAGATTTCTCTATTTTAGAGAGAGAGAGGCGGGGGGGGAGGGATAAAAGGAGAGGGAGAAAGAATCCTCAAGCCGACTCCTCGCTGGTCGTGGAGCCTGAGGCAGGGCTCGATCTCATGACCCTGAGAACCCTGAGATCAGGACCTGAGCTGAAACCAAGAGTCAGACACTCAACCAACTGAGCCACCCAGGCGCCCCGCCCTGCAAGGTATTATTATGTCCACTTAGGTGAAGAAACTGAGGTTCAAGGAAGTCAGGAACTCGCACAAGGTCACCAGCTCATACGAAGGTGAAGCTGAGATCTGATTTCCCATCTATCAGACTGCAGAGCTTTGCCAGCACCCCCACCACTTCTGAATCGGACGGAAAGCCCCAGAAAGTAGTAGGTGCCTCTGGACATTCACACTCTTCCAGAATGAGATCCCGAGGTCCAGTAGAGAAATGGTAAAGCTTCCTGGAGACGACTACCTGGGAAGAGGTGCTCCGACGAGGGCCACCTCCATTTGTCAGAAGAGAAAACTCATTCACTCCACACATACTTACGAGCCCTTTCTTGCTCGTTACCAGGCACTTCTCAGCAGAGGTACCTGCTCTTTTGGACTTATTATCAAGGGGTAGGGTAGGGTGGGGGCAGATGTTAAATCAATCACTCCATAGCACATAGTTATAAGCTGGAAAATTTGCAAAGGAAATGCGGGGACCCATGAGAGGCTCTAACCCGGAGTCTGACCTTATCTAGGGAGATGGCAAGGGGGTGAGGACTCTAACAGACTTCTTGCCCCAGGGCTCTCAGAGGGTTCACAACTGGGATCAATGTTCTTTTGGTGCCCCCCATCATCCCCAACATAGCAGCAAGTTGGCCCCTAACCTTGCCCCGCTACCCCTTTCTCCAAGGAGTTATTCTTGGCCCACAGCTGGCTCCCCTGGGAGGTTTAACCACGTCCTTGCCAGCAGCCCCTCAAAATGACTGACAAATGCAAAGACAGGCTGGTCCCCTTGCCCCAGGCAGGACAACTCCGTTATATGTTCCAGAGCCCCCCAGTAGAGCAGACCGAGGCAAGTTTTCGCCTGACACCCACCTTTGCAGCGTTTCTCAACCTTTGCTCTCTCTATCCTGCATCACTCCTTCCCGTGTAAGTTTCTCCAGAGAGCACGCCTGAGTAAACACATGCACGTGAATCCTTGTCTCAGGCTCTGCTTCTCCAGACCCTGACCTAAGGAATAGGAAGGCCACTTGTTTCCGGGGGCAGGTCCGTAGGGTGCGTGTTTGCCTTCAACCTCTTGGCCCCAAATATCCACTTCTGCCTCCAAACTGAAGCTCCCAGGCAAGAGAAAAAAGAACCCGCTGGATTGTAGCTCTGCTGGCCACTCACCCTTAACCTTGTGGAACCCCAGGGCAAGGGTACAAACGGAGGTCCACATACTATGTCTGAGACTGTCAGAATTCTAAATCAGACTGGCAAAGTGCTAAATAAAATGTGTTCAATCATCCAAAAGTCAACGAGCCTACCTATCTAATAACCTAGAAGGTCAAAGTGGACTTGAGAATTCTTCCTTTCTTAGAGTGCTGTCCCCGAATCTGGTGATATAGGGGTCGCAGCCTGCCAGCCCAAGCCTTGTCCACATCCCCTCTGGCAAAAACAACCACCTCTTGGCCATCCTTGCAGTCTCGGGGGTGAGCACAAGGGAGGGAGACGTTTGCCCTCCAGTGATGGGTCCAGGGCCTAGAACCAAGCAGGGTCTGAATGCGGGCTGGGGCCCATCTGGGCCGAAGCCTCGGTTTCTGGGTAACCTGCATAGGCGAGTGCCAGAGATGGAGGGATGTGGCCTCTGTCCTGTAAACTCCCTGCCCCTGGGAGAAGGGCACAGCCCGCGCGAGCACAGAGACACTTTGTTTGGGACTAAGCGGAGCGCTGCCTCGGCAGAGCAGACCGCGCCGTGAAGGCCCCCGGAACCCCTCACGGTCTGCGAGCCATGCCGTGGGCACTCTCGGACTCACATGGCTTCTCCCCTCTCCGCGCCCCAGCCACGCTCAACTCCTGCCATCACTGCTGTTTCCTCTGGGAGCAAAGTCTGCAAGAAATTCAATCTGCTGTGTGCAGAATTACGGGTTGTTCTTGGCTCCGGCCTCGCCCTCGCCCTCGGTGCAAACACAGACGTCCACACACGGCGGAGCTGGCTTTGCAGGAGCGCCGTGGGGTTTGGGGCTCTGTCGGGGAAACTGACCTCTCTTCTCTCCCTCTGCGGGGCTGGAACCCTCCCAGCACCAGCGGGGAGAAACCAAAGGCATTCAGGAGCCGAGCTGAAGGAACACTTACCTTCCCTTCTCCCGTTTTGCGCCAAAGAGGGTTTGCCTGGACTGCAGAGAAGACGTCTCTGCCTCCCTTCCCAGATCAGGGTCGGGGGGGGTTCTTGGGGTGCTCTCTGGGTGCCCTCCCATGCCAGTAGCTTACAAGTTATACGGAGCTCAGTGCAGGACTCCTCTGCACCTTGCATGCTGCGATACTGTGTATCAATACCTCGGCCTCCGTGTGTGTCTGGCTCTCTCTGTTTCTGCGTATGCCTGCGTGTCCCTGGGTCTATGCATTTGGGGTGAGGGGCCCCGCTAGCCTGAGATCACCCAGGATGTCCGTGACCCCAAAATGTATGCGAATCTCCACCGCAAACGTGTTGCTCACAGCCCTGCCGCCGGGAAATCCAGATACCCCTCAAGAGTGGAACAGAGTCCTGCGTTGTGGTCAAGGCACCCCCAAAGGGATACTCTTCTACAGTGAAAACGAATGAGCTACGACCTCCTGCAAAATGTGGGCGCATGTCTCGAGATCACACTGAGTGAAGGAAAGAAGGAGACACCAAAGGACGCCCGTAGTTAGGGCTCCTACCGCTCGCTGCCTCATCTATACCCGAGGACCCCGGCTGAACTTGAGTCACCGTCCGGCAGGAGTTTCCCCCTGGGGAACCTGCGTTCTTCGTAGGGGGGACAGACGCCAGGGCCGAGAGTGGTGAAATGGGACAGCGTGCCCTGTGTGGGGACCGAACAAGTCCGGGACGGTGCCGAGAGGGGGCAGAGGAGCTCTGGAGCTTGGAAAATAATTATTTTCCAGCCTGTGTTATGGTCCCTTGGAGCACATTAAGGTTTGAAACTCAATTCTGACCATTCCAAGAAGGATATTTAAAAGTTTGGCTCTACCCGTCACTCTCCTCTTCCTTTTAAAAGTAATTGAAAAAAAACAAAAACAAAAATCTTACAATCCCCCACCCGCCTCCGAAGGCTTTAAAAAGCCCACAATATGACGATCCAGGCAGCATTACTGATTATAACTTGCCCAGAGAGGTTACCCTAATAATCCTTTGAAGTACAACTTTGCTTTCAACCTTCCCAAATATACCAAATAGCTATGTATATATTTCCCTCTGTTTTCTCCCCTCGTTAAATTCCTCAGATGCAGGAGCCAAAGGAAGCCTCATGCAGAACCAAATTATCTGTGTTCCACATGTTTAGTTTTTAATAATAAAATAACATGAAATGAAACCCAAAGGGTGCGGGCCTCCTGACCAAGTTTTTATTACCTGATCCAAACACATGTCGTAGCCACACGGGTGGGGGGGCACACAGTGGGGGGGTGGGGTGGGGGGACCTTTCTTCTCCCACCAAAGCCATCCCAGAAAAGCTCTCATCTTGTCCCCTGACCCCAGGCCACTCCGGAATCCCCATCCCCTGGGGTGGTCCTCCTGCAAGGGCTGTGGGTTGGTCTTGCAGAAGGGGAGCTCTGGCTGAGAAGTGGCTGGGGCCAGAAGCAATTCAGTTCATGAGTCAAACGTGGGTTTTCTTATAGCTTAGGCCACTGCATCTGTTTGCCCAGCTCCTTTGATTTTCTGTTGATGCATTCAAGAAATGCTCATTTTGAGCAACTATTATGTGCACTCAGTAGGCTAGAGCTAGGAATAAAACCGTGAACATGATGGATATAATCCCTGTCTTGGGAAGATAGCCATTCTAGAGGAAGGGATGGATAGAGAGCAAGTTAAAAAAAAATATGTATATATATATATATATATATATATATATATATATAGGCGCCTGGGTGGCTCAGTCATTAAGCATCTGCCTTTGGCTCAGGGCGTGATCTTGGGCTCCTGGGATCGAGCCCCACATCGGGCTCCTCGGCTGGGAGCCTGCTTCTTCCTCTCCCACTCCCCCTGCTGTGTTCCCCCTCTTGCTGGCTGTCTCTATCTCTGTCAAATAAATAAATAAAATCTTTAAAAATATATATTTATGTATATATATGTGTGTGTATGTGTATGTATATATATATATGGGGCACCTGGGTGACTTGGTAGAGTGTCGGCGTTCAGCACAGGTCATGATCCCAGCGTCCTGGGATCCAGCCCCATATCGGGCTCCTTGCTCGGGGGAGAGCCTGCCTCTCCCTCTCCCTGTGCTACTCCCCCCACACTCTCGCTCTCTCTCACTATCTCTCCCTCTCTCAAATAAATAAATAAAATCTTTAAAAAATACATATATATACACATTTCATATATATTATCTACATATTACTTATAGATATTCTATTATATATATTACTTATATATATTTAATATATATAGTTTCTGTACCATACATAATACATAATTATTTCTAAAATATTATATATAATTGTTTTATTATATATATATGCAAGAAAAAATGCACACACGTACACATCCTTCTTCCACCATAGTTCTCTCACGTGATTTTATTTTATTTTCTGCATAGTACTTGATATTTCTAAATATATAAATTTAATGAAAATATTATATGCAAATGTATATTTTAGAAACATGTAATATATATGTATAATATTTGCATAAACATTTACATATAATTTTATTTTTTATATATAATTTTAGAAATATTAAGCATTATGCTGTTTATATCTATCTAGTGGTCGTATGCAATTGGTAGAGTATGCTAGAGTATATGGTTAGTGTATAATATAGTACAGTACTATATTGCTTAATGTATCTTTAATTAGTAGAGTATGCTTTTTACAGGTATATAATTAGCATATAATATAACAAGCACTATGCTGTTTTATATACCTATAATTTTAGGCACTGTTAATTACTATGCAGAAAATATAATCAGGTGAGAGAGAATTATAGTGGATGAGGATGTCCGTTGCATAAAACGTGACCAGACAGCTCCTCTCCAGAGAAGTGATTTTTTTCTTTTTAAAGACAGTTTTATGGAGTTATAATTTACGTGCATTGAGATTCACCCTGGATAATCGCCGGCTCGGAGAGTTCTGACAAATGTGCACAGCTGTCCGGCTACTGAACCAGAGTCAAGGTGCGGAACATTCCCTCACCCTCAAGAGCTCCTTCGGATCTTAATTACAGGCAGTGTTCTCTGGCCCTGGCCCCCACACCCACACCCACACCCACCGGTCTGATTTCTGCCCTGTAGTTGTGCTTTATCTAGAATTGTCACGGAAGTGGAATCGTAGAGAATGCAGTCTGAGATACTCTGCGGTGCTCTCGACATCACGCGTTGTGCAAATATCATCAGTCTGCTCTTTGTGATCGCCCAGTAGTATTCACGGCATGGACGTACCACAGTGTGTGTCCCTCGCGGGTAAACGCTTAGGAGTCTGACTGCTGCCTCCTATGGTAACTCTCCGTACAAACTTTAGAAGCTTCCAGGGTGTTTTGCGAAGTGCCTCTACCATTTCACAGTCCTCCCAGCAATGTAGAAGCCCTCCAGTTGTTCTGCGTTCTTGTCAATACTTGGTATCATCATCCTTTTTACTTTTAGCTCTTTCAGTGTCTGTCTAGCATTTCCCTGATGACGGACTGTGTTGAGCGTCTTTTCAGGAGCTTGTTGGCCATTATTATAGGAAACTAAGGCCAGTGCAGGTGCACCACAGTGAGAGAGGATGGGAAGAGAGGGGATGGTAGGCAGGATTTAGATTCAGGGCTGTGTATTTTATAAAGGAAAAAAATAAGAGTCCTTCGGGTACTCTTGTTGCATAACAAACCATCCCGAGACTTCGTAGCTTTAAATAACAACTCTTTTGTTACGCTCACAGATTGCAAGAGTCTGGTGTTAAGATTGGGCAGAGTAAAGATGGCTCATGGCTGCTCCACGCTGTCTGAGATCTGAGCCAGGAAGACTCAAATGGCTGGAGGGGACTCCATGGCTAGGGCTGTACTCTTCTGGAAGCTTCTTTATTCATATGTCTGGGCCAGGATTGGGACCACTTGGGGGCTGGACTCGGCTGTCAAGAGAGCCCCTATCCTCGGCCTCCTCATGTAGCCTGACTTCCTCCCAACATGGCGGCCTCAGGGATCCAAGCAAAGGGTGTTCCCAGACACAAAGTCGAGGCAGCATCAACGTTCATAGCCCAGCCTCGGAAGGCCCAGAGCATCATTTCCGCCCATCTCCCTGGTAGTAGTCACAAGCCTGCCTAAATTCAAGTTAGGGGAAACTAGTCTCCTGATAGCACGTGCAAGGTCACCCCGGAGAATAAGATGGAGGATGGAAGAGATTGTCGTGGCAGTCTTGGGGGAGCGGAATCTGCCACAGAGTAAAAGCTGGTAGTGATACAGCTTGTTCGGCTCCACAAATGCTTCTGAGGGGTTATGAATAAGCATGCGAGTGAATAAGACCCAGTCCTTGAACTTGAGGAATTCCCAAGGCCAATAGGGGAGATGGAGATATAAATAAAAACCATACCGTACAGACTTCTGCAGCATGTATCACATCAGGCTCTCAAGTCCCCAGGAAGCAATCCATATTGCCTGGGGGGCGGATGGGGGCTTGGGCTCTGGGGGAAGAGCAGCAGTTCGCCGGCCAGGCTAGCGCAGAGAAGGCGCTCGAAGGAAGACCATGAGCAAACAGTGGCTCCTCAGGCAGGAGAGGAGGTTGAAGGTGAGGTCAAAAAAGCCAGGCTGAGGCCAGGTACAAGGGCTTCTAAATGAAGGCTGGGCGGCTCGGCTCGACCGTACGCGTGATGGGGAACCACTGCGGGATGAAGTGTTATGACCGGGTGTGTGCTGTGGAAGGTATGCTTGGGGGTCTAGAATGGCGGATGGGTGGAAGGCTGAGGAGGGATTCTTCTCACTCCAAGGGAGAAGTGGTGAGCACGCACCCTAGGGCCAAGGACGGGGAGAATGGGGGCACAGTGAAGAAGTCTGGGGAGTGGCCTCAATGGGGCTCCCCAGAACGGGGAGGAACTCAGGGCAAGGAGCGTGTTCCTCCCCTGGGCAGCCGGGGACCTCATCAGTCCTCAAGCCAGGCTGTGCCCTTGAGTCATGGCGGAGGAGCCTTTCCCAGATGGGTCAGTTTGATCTCCATACCAAGTCAGCCCAACCAAAACCTTCGGGTTGGGCAGTAAGTCTTTGGGGATTTTTTTACAAACTCCCCAGTGGGTTCTCAAGGCCAACTGAGGTTGGAGGCTGCTGGAATCCGTGATGCGTTTCCAAAAACCCTTTAGAGAACTTCGAGAACACTGGTTGGGGCCGAGCGAGGAACGAGAGAAATGGTTTTGATTTGGGACACGTTGGGTTCAAGTTAACGAGGACTTGGTTTCTGCTCCAGGAGGCAGAGTGGTAGTTGAATAAAAGTTGGCTAATCCAACGTTAGATCATCCCCGTGACAGCTGTTTTTCCCATGCCCATTTTGCAGATGGGGAAGTGGAGGCTCAGAAAGACGAAGTAAGTAGCCTGGGGTAGCGCAGGGAGGAAGTAAGTGGCGCGTCCAGCCAGAGCCAAAGGCAGGCGGCCTGAGCTCCGAGGCAGGGCTGCGGAGCCGGGCCTGGTGACTCGGCCTCAGCTCACTCTGCAGGCCTGCTGACCCTCAGCGCTGTTCAGACGGCTACCCTCCCGAAACCCCGTCCTGGGATCCCCGCGCCACCGTGTCCTCGAGGCTCCCACCACAGCCCCACCTAGCCTTTCCACACACCCTGTCCTCCAGGCCCGAAGGCCCCGGAGAATTTCACAGAGCCTCCCCAGCATATCATAAAACAAAACCAAATGCTTTCTCCGCCCACCCCCTTCCCTGAGTGTCTGTCAAAGCCAACCGAGAAATAAAAACCAGAATCTCCAAACAATACGCTTCCCCACAGATAATAAATAAAAATCTCCAAAGAGTGGGGGGGGGGGTGGGGGAGAAAAGAGCAAGGAGTCCCACAAAGGCCGGGGGGCTTGGGCATAGCGGCCCAGCACGTGCGTTGGTCTACACGGCTACCAGCAGACCCGGGGTAAGGAATCAATTGAGATAAAAAATGGACGTGCACGTTTCACAGGCCGTGTGCGCGGAAGTGTGCGGACGCCGGCAGGGAAGGCGGTCCCCCATCAGCCCTCCTTGCTCTTTTGCACACGAGTAAATACCCGTGTCGCCTGGCGGGGAGCAGACGCTCAATAAATTCTGAAACAAGGCATCAAAGTACCAATAGTCATTTGTGAATTTCCCAAGTACACGTGTTTATGGGGAATGGTCTCTCCCTGCTCACGACCGTGGAACCGGCAGGAATACATAGATATTGTTTAAACCCTTTTGTATGCATGGCACACATTCGCTTATGCTTTCCTATGTATCGCACGCCGGCGAGGGCCGAGAAAGTAATGTCCCCCAGCGGAGGGAGAAGCGGGGGAATGCCAACTTTTAGTTTCTCCTACATCTTAGATCCTTAGGCTGATAACCTTTGGCTAACGGGCCTCGTATTGCTTTTTTCCCTTCATCCGCAGAGCTTAGTTTTCTAACGATCCCTCAAGAGTTTTTATGAAATTAATAAAGTCATCGTAGGAAATGAAAAAGAATGAAAAACGTTTTGAAGGGTGCTGGTGAGCATTAGAGAGAAAGTGGGCCAGCCGTTCCCCCGCGGGGAGTGATTAACCGTTTTGGTTTCTCTGCTGTCCGGTGGCCACACAGGCGTGAGTTCTCACGTGCGATCAGAGGGTGGATGGGCCTTAAGAGGCGTTTCTCTAAACTGTGTGAGCTTCACGGTGGCTTTCAGAGGGTGGTGATGGGCGGTTGCATTCGTGGGCTTGCGAGAGAGGCGCGTGGACCCGTCAGTCCCTCCTCCGGCCGCGTCCTTCTTACAGGTCGAGGAGACCCCTGGGCCAAGGGGCCGGCCCTCCCCCAGAGACCACCCCCCTCTTCCGAAGCTCACACCTCCTGACTGCTGCATGGATGCACCCACAGTGCTGGCCACGTGTGGCACCCACAGTGCGGGCCACATGTGGCTCGCGTGGGATATATATCTCACTAAGACCTGCCCAATAAAATCTCCCTGAAACTTCAGCTCTGCTCCTTCTCTACTCTGGGCATGGGGCTAGATTATCTTGTTTCCCTGTTTAGAGGGGCTTATATAGTGGGCCATTTTCTGACCAGGTTTCTTTCCTTTGAGCGACACGGCCCTGGAACTTGGCTCAAAGGTGTGTGTGTGTGTGTGTGTGTGTGTGTGTGTGTGCGCACGCGCAGTGGTAGGAGGCTAGGGAGAAGACTCCCCCCACCTTCCTCCCCCATGAATCTCATGGGATGTGAGCATCTCTGAGTAGCTTGCTGTGTCACTGTGAAAGGTGGGAGTCGAGATCCCAGGAATTATGACCTCACCATGATCTGAGCCCCCAAGACTCCAGACCTGTCTTGCCAGATGCTTCCTGGATAGTTGCATGTGGTCCACACTCGGCTCCCTCAGACTGGAACTGGTTTTCTTCTCTTGAAATCTGGAGTTCTCCCAGGCTCTTCATCTCCGCAGACGGCTGCCGCATTCCCCGAATCTTCTAGACAAGAAGCTGGACTTCGTTCAAGTCCCTTTTGCTCCTTCACACCAGTAACAAAAACAGAAGCATGCAGCCGCCATTAGCCAAGCACCTGCTTTGTGCTTTGCATACGGGGAGTCAGTTGCTCTCCCGCAGGCTTGTGGGGTCAATGTTATGATCACCCCCGCGGTACAGGTTAGGAAAGCCAGCTCAGAAAGACGGCAGGGCTTCCAGATACACTCAGACAAAACCTGATTTCCAGCTCAGCGGGGCGGACCTCTTCCTTCTATCCCTCGTGGCCTTCCCTCCCCAGCAAAGTTCTTCGAAGGCACCCAGTAGGTGCTCAGAAAAGCCGCGTTCGATTGAACCGAACCGTCCTTGTAGAGCGCGTTCTGCACTGCGTCTCCACCGCGTGGGACCGGCAACGGTTGCCATCACGAGGTCCTCCTCAGAGGGGAAGGGGAGCAGGCGAGAGTTAGGCAGAGAACGGATGGGGAGACATCAAAGGGAAGGGAACCGATTACCGGGAAATCTGTTTATAGAGCCAGTGAGTGATGGTGAGGGAAACCCAGAAAAGCAAAAAGGAGGCGGGGGAGAGTGGGTCCACCAATCCATCACGGAGCCTTTCTCATCTGCTGGCCAAATTCGTGCCCCTTTGAAATGTGTCTCCTCATCCCCTAAGCTAAGCAGCCAGCCCCTCGACCACCACCCCACCCCAAGCAACGCTGATCACAGCATGGCGTGAAGGTCGCCTGGGTCTGCCTTCCAGAGGTCTGAGAAGCCTCGCGTTCAGGCATAATTGGAGACAGAAGCAATGGGCACTTTGTAGCACTTACTATGTGCCAGGCACAATGCTGAGTTCCTTAGAAATTCTAAATCCTCATGAAAACGTTACTATAAATAGCCCCATTTTACAGGTGCATAAACTGAGGCACAAAGAGGTGAGCATGCGTCAGCCTGTAGAGCTGGGAGCTCAGCCCTGAAGTATGGCTCCAGAGGTGACCCTCTTGGCCCTGACACTCTGTGCCTCCCTGGCAGGGAAGCTCTGGGTCACGAGCTCAAACCCCCACCCCAGCTCCACACCTGGGCGACTTCTGCAAGCTGCTCCCCCCACCTCAGAGCCTCAGTGGCTGCATCTGTGAAATGGGGACTGTAATCTCGACCACCTCAGAGTGCTGCTGTGAGTTTTCTGAGGCAATCCACACCAAGACAGGGAGGACTTAATGTTAGCCATGTTATTTCCCCTAAATGTGGGGACCCTCTTCCCCCAGGGGGTTGGAAGGGCTGAGAGAGGAACGTAAAGCTCCCTGCCACAGGGTTTCATGAGGAGCAAAGGGCATCGTGTGGGTGCGTAGCATTTTTCATTTGCCTCTTGAAATATTTCAGGCACACGAAAGAATAGAGAATGACGTTATAAACACCTCTATCCTCCACACCCCAGTTAGGAAATAAAAAACTTTCAGATTCCTGTGTCTCCTAAGAAACTCTCCCTCAGCGTGCCCCTCCCTCTCCTTCCCCACGGGGAACCAGCTTCTGGGTCTTGAAGTTTACCCTTCACAGGCAGATCCTTACACTTCGACCACGGATGTATGTATTTATCCTTACGCAATATACGGCGTTCTGGAACATCTGGTATGGCTTCATACATTTTAAACGTTCGTATGAAGAGTGTCACGCCGTTCATATCCTTGTGCAAATTTTGCACACCAGCGTGTTTTCCAGATAGATCTACATCGACCCGTGCATTTCTCGTTGGCTGTGTTTACCTGTTGTAGAGCGCTCCGCCGACCGAAGGCTCCTACATGCATTCATTCATGTTTTCTGTTGACGGCCACATTGGTAGTTTCCGGTTTTTCGTATCACGAACAGTGCTGCCGTGCATGGCTTTCTGTGCACGTGACGTGCAGAAGAGTTTCTCTGGAGACCACAGAAGGTGCTGGGTTGCTGGGTTGGACCGTAGAGCTGACTATGGCCCATTTGGTGTCCAACACAATTGTACCATCCTATCCCGCCAGGAGCAGTGGCTGGGGGGGTCCCAGGGCTCCTCATCCTCGCCAGCCTGGGTTTGTCATATGGCCCCAATTCCAGGTGAGAAGCATGAGTATCAGGGCACCACGTGATCTACTTGGTGGCCAAGGCGTGCTGTGTGTTGACAATTGAGCTGGCCCGGTGATTTGAAGTCTATCCCCCCCAAAAAACAAAACCACGAGAACCCCCAATGTCCTCTTCTGGGAAGCCTCCTACGACCCCTCAACATCAAAAGCAGGACCCCCTCTCCCTGTGCTCCTACTGCGTGTAATTCTCCCCCTACATGGTATCTATACACATGGCAGAGTGGAAACTGCCTCTTCCGTTTTTCCGCCAGACTCTGCTGCCTGTCATGTAATTGGGAACCGCTGGTCACATTTCAGCACTGCCGTGGGCACTCGATGGTGGGCACTCGATGAATTGTTATCGCATGAGTAGCTGAATGAATGTCCAGCCCTGGAACCCGGGGGGGAATGAATGAATGGGCAAAAAGCTGCATTCAAAAGGAGCTCAGCATGTCCTGAGCAGCTATTATGTGCCAGGCCCACGGTCCCCATGGTCAAGCCCCTCGTGGTGCACCATTCTGCAGCGTGACAGATGCTCTGACAGACGCAAGCACAGAGAACGGAGACGTCACGCAGCCAGGGATGGGAGGCGCCAAGTCTCCCCAGGGGAGATGCTACTCCCTGAGATCTGCCCCCCATCTCCCTGCCATCTCCCAAGAACCCCCTCCCCCGCCCCCAAACTGCCTAAGAGGTCAGATTCAGTTGCTAGATTCATGCCTCCTTTAACTTCAGTTTCCCCCAAATCACAAGTTGAAAGGTCAGCATAGCTGACGTGTGAGCTGAGGGGCCGTTGAACTTGGTCCAGGGGGCCAATGAAGAGGCTCGCTTCTTTCTTTGGCTACTACTCAAGAAAGAAAAGATGTGTTGGGGGGGTTGGGGAGGGGGCTGTGCTGACATCGAGGACAGGGGCTGGAAGCCAAGGGAAAGCAAACATCCTGAAAGAGACAAAAGCAGGCTCCGTGAGATCCTGGTGTGGGGATCCAGGGCCCAGCATCTTAGAACTCACACCTAGGACCTGCCAAGCAGGCTTGCAAACACACCTTCCAGCGCAGGCACGACCGTAAACCACTCAGCCAGCACTCGCCGGCCGTGCTGTGATGGCCCCTTGATGTATTTACCCAAAGAGAAGAAGTGAAAGGTAGCTGGGGGCATGAGGCCATAAATACATCCCAGTGTTCGGGTGACATCATCCCCGACTCTGCGCGGTGCACCGTGGCTCGTGAAGTCCCATCACCAGAACACGTCTGTGGGGCGGGCGGGGCGCGCAGCTCCCAGCTCATCTGACCCACTTTATTGAGGCTTTTCCCTTTCACTCTGGGGGTGGGGAGTTGGGGTGACTACTCCCTTTCACTTGAGAGTTTACCTGCCTCCATGACTCCCTTTCTTCCGGGGTTTCTGGGAGGCGATCCAGAGTTTTGCAACTAGTGGAAAGTGGGTCTTCTTGGAGAACAGAGGGGCTGCTCCGTGATCTTGGTGAGCCGGGTCCGTGCATACTAGTCCGTGGTAGCCAAGATTCCCACTTGCTCTGTTCACGGCCCTGTCCGGGGTGCCTGATGCGTAGTTTGCACTCAGGAAATATTGTTTGATCAATAAACCATAGATTTCAGGTTTATGGATTTAACTGCTAACTGAAAATATTGACTAACCCTGAGATTCTTCAATTTTGTAAAATTTAGGTAGTCATTCCTAAAGATTAAGGACAAGAGCACAAATTGTCCCACCTTTCTGCAGGGAAATTTATGTATTTACTTAAAGATTTTATTTTTAAGTAATCTCTACACCCAACGTGGGGCTCGAACTCGTGACCCCAAGATCAAGAGTTGCGTGCTGTACGGATGGATCCAGCCAGGTGCCCCAGGAGGGAAGATTTAAAACATGTTTCCAAAGACTTGACCCCAGTAATTCCACTACTAGGAATTCATCCAAAAGAAACCATCAGAACTGTACAGGGATATTTAGGTACGAGATGTTCATTGCAGTATTATTTATGATAGAAGGAATTGGGAATAACCCAGGCATTCGGCAACAGAAAACCGATTAGATCATGACACTATATTTAATATTTTAGCAAACCATCACTAAGAGCGAATATACACAGTCCATGTGCGAGTAGGTGGTGGGTGGATTATAAAACAGAACACACTGTACAGTCCCAATTTTGTTAGAAAATATACATAGATAGATGGGTGTAGGCTAACATGCTTACAGAGGCTGTCTCTGGGTGGTGGAATCAGATTATTTTTTTTTAAAGATTTTATTTATTTATTTGACAGAGATAGAGACAGCCAGCGAGAGAGGGAACACAAGCAGGGGGAGTGGGAGAGGAAGAAGCAGGCTCCCAGCAGAGGAGCCTGATGTGGGGCTCGATCCCATAACGCCAGGATTATGCCCTGAGCTGAAGGCAGACGCTTAACCACTGTGCCACTCAGGCGCCCCGAAATCAGATTGTTTAAGTTGTTTTCCTTGTTTCATTTTATTCCCAAGTTTTCGACCATACACGTAACTCAATTAACAGCAAAGGTCCTGAAGACAGTTTTGGGTCGGGGGCTGTAATATCTTGAGGGAAGGGGGCATTTACATGCACGCCCTCCCTAGAAGAACCTCCTAAAAGCCAGGGTGGTTCGTTTTATTTATGTATCAGAGAGAGAGCACGAGCAGGACGGGCAGAGAGAGAAGGAGAGGGAGAGAGAGAATCTCAAGCAGACTCCCTGCTGAGCATGAAGCCCGACTTGGGGCTTGATCTCACGACCCTGAGATCACGACCTGAGCCTAAACCAAGAGTAGAACGCTTAACCGACTGAGCCACCCAGGCGGCCCAGGGTGATTTGGTTGAAAGGTGCGGTCCCCTATCTACAACTCACGCAGTCACCCTCATAAGTAATGGATGGTCGCTATCCGCGCTCCTCTATTTCTAGGTGCTGCAGTGAGCCGTCACACGGAGATCTGAATTCCCTTACACGGAGACCATGACATTGTGGGCGATCTTGAGTTTTTCCGAGTCCATCTCTGAGTTGCATGGCAGGGGTTCCATGAGCTACCACCCCTGCAAGCCGGCCGCACAACAAATCCTCCCAAGATTCAATGGCTGAAACCGGGCATTTATTTCTTGCTCAAGGACCTACGAGCTGACTACAGTTCTGCTGACGCAAACTGAGCTCAACTGGGAGGGGTCCATTGAAAGCTGGGAGTTGGAGTCAGGCCCGATTTTTCACCTCTCCCACCCTTCATGGGCCAGCGATGACTCAAAACATGTCCTTCACATTGTAAACAGAAGGTGCATAAAGCTAAACAATGAGGAGGGACCTGGGTGGCTCAGTCAGTTGGGTGTCCAACTCTTGATTTCCGCTGGGGTCATGATCTCAGGGTCGTGGGATTTAGCCCCAAGTCAGGCTCCATGCTCAGCACATGGGATTCTCTCTCTCCCTCCGCCCCTCACCCTCTCTCTTCTCTCTCTTTCTCTAAATAAATAAATCTTTTTTTAAAAGTTAAGCATTTATGCTTCTATTCATATTACATGCACTAGCATTTCATTGGCCAAAACAAGTCATGTGGCAAGGACTGGTGTCAGCAGGTCAGAGAACCCTACGCCCTCCACCCCAGTGGGAAGCCTTGCAAAGTCCCACGGCAAAGGTGTGCATGTAGCAAAGGGAGGTTCCAACGAGCAGACAGCACTCAGCTATCACACGGGGAAAGGCCCCTGTCCGCCAACTACCAACTTTCACTTTTCTCTTTGTCAAAGATCACGGAATCTGGAGAAACCAGGAGTTCCTCCTTTTCCTACCACAGGGCTGCACGCACTCCGTTGGAAAGTGTACTGTGTCTGCGTGAGTTCTCTTGATGGTTCGTGTGTCTACGTCTTGCCTCTCCCGCAAGGCTGCGGACCAAAGACACAAACGATGCTTTATGAGAAGCCCAGCATCGCGCAGTGGGTCCCAGAGTGGATTCTCCATACAGAATGGACAGATTCCCATTGACCCCTCTCCCCTCCATAATCTCCCCCTACCCCCGAGCTTCTCTCGAACAGTCCCATCGTGGCAGCTGGACATGTGTGGTTTCTCAAATTCTGTTTTTTGGTATTCCTTCTAGAAACTTCCAACTTCCCGAATTTTCTGTTCCCCAGCTCTTCCTGTGCTGACTCATCCATAAACCCCTTATCCCCCAACTCACAGCAGTTCTGCTTCTCAGATTAGACCCCAGCTGGTATGGACCATCTCAAGTGAGAGCAGCTAGCAAGGTGTGTTCCTTCTCTGGTAAACCATGGGTGCCTTGGTTTCCTGGTGTGCACAGTGGGGATCTCTGACCCTTGGCTTGGTTTCGAGAATGAAATAAATGAATCCATGTCAATGAGTTGATTCAAGTGGCCAGGGTCTTTATTTTCTACCTTGCTTCTTGAATACTTTCACAGAGAAGGTGAAAGGAGCGTCTCCCTCTCCAGACTGCGCATGCCTCACTTGCAAGCCGCCCAGCTCCCCAGCTCGTTCTGGCTGGGATTTCACCTGTTTCACTTGTTTTGCTTTACATCATTGCCAAATCACTATAATGCCTGTAATTCTGGGTCTGCAGTGCGTGCTGGTGACCGCGGTTAGTCACCTTCTGTATTTCTCCCAACTGCTCTGTAAGGTTTCTACCGTTAGTGTTCCTTTTTTAAAATGAAGAAACTGAGGCATGGGGATCCCAGGGTCATGCGACTTGTCTCTGAAGAGAGATTCCGTGGGTACCCAGATTGGCCTGGAAGCTATGTGGGAATAGAGTGCTGTAGTTTTTTTTTTTTTTGGAAAGATATGAATACCATGCAGAGAGGTATAAATTCATATCTTCAGAGAATTAAGATAAGATTCCATAGCCTTAAGAAAAACAAAATATAATACAAGTGGAACATTCAGAAAACTCCTGAAAAAATATATAATAATATAAATAAAAATACAATACACCAATGTTTATAGCGGCATTATTCACAATAGCCAAAATATGGAAACACCTTAAGCATTCACTGACAGATGAATGGAGAAGAGTACTGTATTGAGGGGGGGTGGGATTGACGCTGGGCTTGGCCACGGATGCTAGGAGATGGGGTGCGGGTGGGGGCCTGGCCCTCTTGCACATTGGTGACCCAGCAGGCGAGGAACACATTTGAGGTCGCCACTGCACTTTCAGCCTGGGCTCCCGGAGGAGACACATGGTGAAGATCCCATGCCCTGGATGGTCTAGGAGAGCCAGACCTGGACTCCCCCTGGAGCCCGAAGTCCCGCCTCGCTCCGTGGAGTCACGGCTGACCCTCAGACCTGTGAACCTGACCATGGGTGATTGCTGTTTAAGCCACTGAGCATCGGGGGGCGGGGTTTTGCTATACAGTATTATCATGGCAAGAGCTGACTAATACCCCAAGATGCCCTGATCGTGTGTGTGTGTGTGTGTGGCGGGGGAGTTGCTAATGAATGCGTGTAGTTGGGGCGCCTGGCTGGCTCAGTCAGTGGAGAATGCGACTTGATCTCAGGGTTGTGAGTTCAAGCCCCACACTGGGCATAAATCTTACTTAAAAAAAAAAAAAAAAAGGAATGTGCGTAGTAAGTGCTTGTTTGAATAGAGATGCATATGGTCGCACGTATGTGTGTTCACGTGTCCATGCGTGTGGAAGTCGACAGATTAGATGTGACTTTCTAAGGGGATGAGAATTCCAGAAACTTCCACTGTATAAATCGTACATAGTTGTAATGCTCCCTTTTTAAAACCGAAAAACAGATAATGCTTTCATAATCACGCTATAAAGATTGGTTTTCTTTATAAGACGCTCTGGTATCTTTATAAGACACCCTTTGTCATACACTCTGGTCACTAATGGATCTGTCAACAGGAAGTGACTTCGTCCTGAGTGAGAATACAAATATTTCCTTAGGAGAGTGTTTCCTTCTGCTCACCAGATTCCACTGGCCATGTGACGTGAACAAGTCCCCTGAAAACATCCAGATGAGGGATGGGAAAACACAAACAAGGGAGATTTCTTCACAACAGTGGATCTCAAACGGGGGTGGCTTTATCTCCCCAGGGAAAACGGAGCCCTGTCACTCACCGGGGGAAGTGTGTGGGGAGGGTGCTACTCGTGTCCGGGGCATAGAGGCCAGGGATGTTGCTAAGTACCCCCGCAACGCACAGGACAGCCCCCTACCCCCCCAATGAAGAATTATCCAGTCCCAAATGTCCACAGCCCTGAGGTGGAGAAACACTGGCTTAGAGGCTGTCTGCGAACCCCTCCCTGGTCCCCAACGGGGAGCACGCTCTACAGGGACCCAGCTTGGCGCCCTCGGGGTTGACCCAAAGCCTGTCCCATGTAGCAGGATGCAAAGCCTGGTCATCCTGAACCTGGGGACAGAGAAACGAGCGATGTGTGGATTTAGGGAGCTAGACCGGACTCCAGACCGGGCTGGTACCCAAGCCAGGGCATGTGACATGTTCACGTGCAAGACTGTCTGTGTCGAGATTGCTCATTGGACAAAATCAGAACTCCAGTAGCAGAGAGGTATGTATGCCATGAGCACACTGCTGTGAAAATTATGGAAATAAAATCTCCTTTTCTCACTCATATGCATATGCAAGAGTATGTAGGTGTATGAATACACATATACGTTCTAAACACACACATCCCATATATTGTGTATATGTATAATGTACATCATATATATTTCTAGAAAAAAGTCTGGAAGTATATACACTAACCTATGAGTAAAGTAGTTAGGGAGAAAAAAGACAGAAAAAAATGAATTTCCCTTTTTTATTTTTCATTTCTGTTTCATCGGGGATTTTTTTTTTACAGCAACTATGTGTAAGTGTTATAATGTTAAATAATAATTTAAAATACCTAATAGAATAAGTATTTTTAAACATATATAATTGTTGTAAACATAGACATACCAATCACAAAGGTATACTGGGCCATAGTTGAAATGTATTGGTTCTTTAAAAAATATATAACCCACAGAATTTCTGTATCTTACATCCATAATTAAAGAATATCTCAGTAAATTCACAGAGTCATGCAACCTTCACTACAATCCAATTATAGGACACTGAGCCCATTTGCAGGCCCTCCACATTCTGGCTCCAGGCCCAGGCAAATATGAATCTGCTTTCCCCTCTTATAGATTTGCCGTCTCTCGACATTGTACACGGATGGAAGCATACGCCACGTAGTCTTCTGCTTCTGACTTCTTCCGCAGCATAAAGGTTTGCAGATTCACCCATTTTGTAGCCTGTATGAGTGCTCTGGCTTTTTTCCTTTTTCATTGCCGAGTAGTATTTCATCGTATGGACGAGGCACATTTGAGGTATTCGTACACCAGTGGGTGGGCATTTGGATTGTTTTCCCGTTGGGGCTCTATTGCACATTTTAAAATACTTCTTAAAAATGTATTTATGGTTAGACTTTTATTTGCAATTATACCTTGAAAAAATACCAGTACCTGTGCAGATGTACAACCCAGAGCATAGCAATTCCTTTATTTTCTTTTAAAAATTGTATTTATTTATTTGACAGAGAGAGAGAGAGAGTGACGTGAGAGAGTGAGCATGAGCGGGGGGAGGGGCAGCGGGAGAGGAAGAAGCAGACTCCCCGTTGAGCAGGGGAGCCCCACGTGGGGCTCGATCCCAGGATCCTGGGATCATGACCTGATCCTGAGCAGAACGCAGGGGCTTAACCCACTAAGCCAACCAGGTATCTCAGCGATTCCTTTAAACAGGTTAATGCCGCAAAGCATCTTCTCTACCTAGCTACCTATCTGATGGTCCCACATTCTCAGGAAAGTCGTAACAGTTGAGAATTATTTACCATGAAAGCCATAAAGTGACCGAAAGCAGAAAAAGTTGGATGCACATGGGCTTAATAGTAGCTAATGTTTATTAGAAGTTTATGTTATGTTCAGAAACTACAGTTGACCCTTGAGCAACACGGAAGGCGGGGTTTAGAGCAGGGACCTCCCCACCCGCCCTATGCAGTGGAAAATCTGTATGTAATTTTTTTAAAAAAGATTTTATTTATTTATTCAACAGAGAGAGAGACAGCCAGCGAGAGAGGGAACACAAGCAGGGGGAGTGGGAGAGGAAGAAGCAGGCTCCTAGCGGAGGACCCTGATGTGGGGCTCGATCCCAGAATGCTGGGATCACGCCCTGAGCTGAAGGCAGACGCTTAACCACTGTGCCACCCAGGCACCCCATGTATATAATTTTTGACGCCCCCTCGAACTTAACTACCAATGGCCTACTGTTGACCCGAAACCTTACCTAGAGCCTAAACAATTGCTCAGCACATATTTTGTGTTTATATGTATTCTGTACTGTATCCTTGCAACAAAGTAAGCTAGAGAAAAGAAAATGTTATTAAGAACATCATAAGGAAGAGAAAAAGACATTGACAGCACTGTACCGTATTTATTGGAAAAAAACCGCATGCATAAATGGGTCCGAGCGGTTCAAACCCGAGTTGTTCAAGGGTCAACAGTATTCAAGTGCTCGATGTGGAGCAACTCCTTTTAGTCTCCTGAGCACCCTACGAGGAAGCTGCTGTTATTACCCTCATTTTACAGGTGCAAAAACTGAAGAGCAAACGAATTAATGATGTGCCCAAGGGGCCCGGCCTGCTAGCCTCTAGGCACGCACTGATTTTTTTTTTTCAATTAGCATAAATTACTTATTACAATCTGTTTAGTCCTTGGCTTCAAGCCTCTATGCCAATATCAGGTCATTGCCGCTCCCCCCTAACGTGCTCCAGACTGTGGATCCCCTACCCAGAGTAGAGGCTGGGATGGCTGGCCTCGGAGCCTTGTGCCTCCTTGAGTGGGTCCCTGGACCAGGCAAGCTTCAGCCTTCGGGTCTGGGGATGGGGAGCCCGCCTCGTGGGGTTGCTCTAGTATCCGATGAGACGGGCATCACATGCCTCACACGAAACCGGCACTGACTGGCGCAAACGGGCGTGGTTTTTGTTATATCTGTGTTGTCCTTCTATTTGCCACAGATGCTCACACCGGCTGTTAATTCCGACGCACCGCCCGGATGGCAGCTTCTCCGCAAATGCACATCTTTATTTACCGGCGAGAAGCCCTCACCTGGAGTTACGGAATTAATCTCAGGGCAGCAGGGGCAGGCTCCAGTCTGCCCCTTTCCAGAAGCGAGCAGAGAACATCTTCACCCGGGGCATGCACACCCAGACCCCCAGATGTACAGGCAGCCTTCCCCAACCACCGCCCCGCCGTCCACCCACCCCCTCTCTTCCAGCATTCCAAACTGCAGAGGCCGACCCTGTCTCTCTTGATGATTTAAGTTTTGGAGAAGGACCGGAGAAGGATTTGTTTTGACGTTTAAAGGCAATCCAGGTAATGAATGGCAGAGGCGGCGTCCACCTCCCCGCCCATATATCTGCACAACAGTATCTATTTTTGACGTAGCTGACATGCCATTTCCTTTGGCAGCGCAAGGGGGGCTCGTCTTTAAATTAAAGTCGTCTCCAGCCCCTCCGATCTGCAGCCTGTTCGGGGGCAGACGCAGGCGAGGGGAGCAAGAGAGCCGGGTCAGGCCTGTTGGCAGGCAGTGATGTATGGTGCAAAGGGCCCGTGCACCGCGAGCTGGAGCGGAGACCCTCTCAAAAGCATTAAGTAACGACAGAGGATGTCCCCAAGTCTTCTAATCACCTTTACTACGCACACTTAGAAGCTCACTTTAAAGCAGGAGAGATAAGCAGGTCAGACAGACATACAAAGACAACAAAATAAAATCATATCCTTGGCTCTAGGGGGCTAGTTTGGGATGGGGAGGGGACAACGCCTTCGATTAAGAATTAACTATAGCAAAGAGACTCTGGGCCCTCCATGCGTGTCTTTGTCTCAGTAACTAGCCGACCCCCTAACCCGCTGCCTGGAGGTTCTAGAATTCTGTCCCGAAGACCTAATATGGTAGAGCAGAGAGAAAACATCAGGATACAAACCAGCTCTACCACTCCACCAGCTGGGGGCTACAACCCTTTCTTTGCCAAGGCTCGTCTCAGCTTCTTCATCTGTAAAAAGTCCTTCGTGGCCTTGGAAAGGTTACTGCCAGGGTCTAAATGCAGAGAAAGAGACAGAGGGATAGAAAGACAGGGAGAGATGGAGAGACAGAGTGGGGGGGGGGAACATATATGTGCAAGCGATTTATAAACTGTTAGAAAGTACTTTCCAAATGTTGCAGTTACGAGATAATGATGAGGAGACATTTGAGGTCTACAATGGGGAAAAAACAATAACAATAAAAGAAGGTATTAAGCTGGCCTGCCTTTTAAGCCATCTGAACATTTCTCTCCATGCTCTGCCATTTTTCTTCCCTCCGATCCTTTTCCCCTGAGGTCCTGCATCTTTGATCTTTTACTTAAAAACATTTTTTTAAAGACAGCCAGGGGGTCTTAGAGCCTGTGTGATCCCTTCTGATTTAAACCTTAAATAAAACAAAGACCTCCTGGAGAATACCATCGCCAGCTTGGCTTCTCTGATACTTGAGCAAATTTTCTTTCTGTCAAAGCAGAGCAAAGTGGGGCGGGCGAATGTGTTGTAGGGGCCGGAAGAATCGACCCGCACAGACACACACACCCACCCTTCATCTACTAGCCCCGAATTCTTCAATGTGGAATTTGGGTGGGAAATGATGACAGTTTTCAGCAGGCCCAAGTCACCTTGGACCCTGGCACCGGCTCCTGTAGAATGATGGACGGTGTGTCCTGAGAACCAGAGAGAGAAAGGATGAGGAAAGCTACTATCTACCCAAGACTTTCCCGTAAGGGTGCCCCTGGGAGAGGGAGACCAGGGAGCAGTCTCGAAACGTGACCTAGGGCAAGCTACAAGCTGCACCCCCTGCCCCAGTCTCCTCGGGCCCCGAGGACCCCACTGTTTCAGAAACACAGCATGATCTGGTCCCTGGGTAGAAATGGACGAAGGGTGTGACGTGCTCCCTGCCGTCTTGGTGGGTGACCCCCTTTCTCGTGTTTGTTAACATCTCATGGAATTAGCTATCCAGGGAACTTACTTGGGAAAACAGTATTTCAAAGCTTTGTCCTTCGATCCCCTCTGTCCATTTTATTATTAATAATGAGCTTAGTTTAGAGATGACATCACACTGCAAAGAGTACCTCAAATTTGGATCATTTTAAGGGAATCTAAAATTCGAATTCTCGCTAGGTAAACTGTCAAGCGATGACATTAAGCTCACTTTTATGTTGATTTTTTAAAGATGTTACATTTATTTGGGAGAGAGAGAAAGAGACAGAGAGCTCCCACTTGAGAGAGCACACAAGCAGGGTGGAGAGGCACAGGGAGAGGGAGAAGCAGACTCCCCACTGAGCAGGGAGCCTGACGCGGGGCTCGATCCCAGGACCCTGAGATCACGACCTGAGCCGAAAGGCAGCCGCTTCACTGACTGAGCCACCCAGGCGCCCCTCTGTCTGAAATTTAAAAAGAAAGAAAGAAAGAAAGAAAGAAAGAAAGAAAGAAAGAAAGAAAGAAAGAAAGAAAGAAAGAAAGAAAAGCCAAAAAGCATTATTCTGAGTGAAAGAAGCCAGTCACAAAAGACCACACATTACATGATTCATTCATATAAAATGTCCAGAACAGGAAGTCTATAGAGACAGAAAAGAACGTTGGTAGCTGGTTAGGACTGGGAAGCACAGGGGACAGCGAATGGTAGCTAGATGGCCAGCATTTCTCTTTGAGGTGATGGAAGTTTCCAAAACTTGACTGGCGTGATAGTTGCGTGGACCTGTGAGGACACTGAAAACCACTGAGTTGTTCGCTTGAAATGGGTAAGTTGCATGTATCGAAGTTATATCTCAACAAAGCTGTTCAAACACCTTAATAACTCAGGGGCACGTGGGGCCTCGTCCACAGAACAGCAGCGGAGCCAGGGTCCCGAGTGGTGGGAGCACCTGGAGGGCTCAGGGCTGTGGCTCCGCTCTTGGTGAAGGACACGGCAAATGCCAAGAGGAAGGGCTTCTGGACCTCAAGGCAAACAGATGGGGTAGTTTGTGGCTGTTAATCCCGGGGACAGAAAATGTCAGCCCACAAATATTTAGAGAGTTGTGTCGCTGAAGGAACAAGAATCTCATTCTGGATAATTGATGAAGGTCACATGGGAATCCATTTGGGATCAGCGTGTGGTAGAGATTTTCAAAGCCAGAGTCCTCTGTTATGATTATTATTTAGGATTTTATTTATTTGTTTGAGAGAGGGAGTGAGAGAGAGCACAAGCAGGGGGTGCGGGGAAGGGTAGAGGGAGAGGGAGAAGCAGGCTCCCCACTGAGCCGGGAGCCCGAGTCAGGGCTCGATCCCAGGACCCCGAGATCACGACCTGAGCCGAAGGTAGACACTCAACCGACTGAGCCTCCCAGGCTCAGTCCTTTATATACATATTTATTTGTATAGTTATATATAACAGGGGCTGCATGTGAGAAAAGAGCTCCCCATCCAGACAGTATCCAAAACCATGCGGGGACGATGTATCTGGGGTGTGAGGAAGGGATTCCTGGGGCACCTGTGTGGCTCAGTCAGTTAAGGGTCTGACTCTTGGTTTCGGCTCAGGTCATGATCTCAGGGTCATGGGATCAAGCCTCGAGTTGGGCTCCACGCTCAGCGCAGACTCTTCATAAGGTTCTCTGCTTCTCCCACTGCCTCTCCTCCTCCCCCACCCCTACCGCTCGCGGGCATGCACTCTCTCTTAAATAAATAAATAAATAAATAAATAAATAAATAAATAAATAAATAAATAAAATCTTAAAAACAAAAAAAAAAACCAAGCAAATATGTCTTGAAATCTCACCTCCCAGATATACTTACTACTTCCCCTTTAAATTTTGATAGATTTTCCATATCTACTTTAATACGAGTTTACTGTTTTCATGAGAAAAAAATACAATAAACTTGATACATTAAAGTTCAACTTTTACCTCCAACATCTTTTGCTAAAAGACAGTAGGCTATAGCACCAAGAGTTAGGTGCTAAGAAAACTCAGATTTGGGATCTAGTCTCCATTCTCCACCATCACCCCCATCCCCACAATCATCATCATCGCCACCACCACCACCGCCATCCTACCCCATCACCATCACCCCCACCACCATCACCATCTCTACCATGACCAGGAGCAGTTATGAAGTGCCCTTGGGCAAGTCCCTCTAGCCTTCTAGATTCTGTGCTTGCATGTTAGGCCTGTTAACCTATCTTTTCTTAAACATCTCCTTGACCCTATGAAGCATTCAAATAGCCTTTCCTTATGTCATGCTTACCAGGGTCCCAGCAGACTTATTGGGCATTCAGGTCTAGGTGTCGGCCGCTGAATAGGCACTCAATTTTAAATTCATTTTAAAATTCTCTGTAGCCCATCCTTTGGGAACTTCTCTGTTGGGACTTTTTACTATCAAGTTCTGAGTCTCTAAGACCCGTTTTCTTGGAAGACTTCACCACACAAATGCATCCAAGAAAGAGTGGGAGAGAAGCCAGTACCACAAGAATGACTTCCTCCGGCCAGGGGCTGTGAAGCCCAATCTTCTGAGCAAAGCTCCCCCAAACAATCTGGCCAGTCTTTGATTTTTCTGGACTCCATCCTTGACCTGTTGCCTCATAGGAGAGCGTGTTTCTGAGAGACACCATCAAGACATTCCACTGGGTTATACTGCATCCAAATCTCGGCCGATGCCTTTGAACCCCTCCGACAAACCACAAACTTAGGAACCGACATTTGATACAACACTCAGCGGATTCAAAACACTGGGCGCGGGAAGAAGGGGAGGGTGTGGGCAAAGGCTCTTTGATTCAATGTGCTTCTTTCTCTCTCTGCCTGATGGGGTCGAAGGCACCGCCTGGCAACCCCCAGGTTCATGGGCTGGCTTTCTCAAGAGGGTCTCCGGGCAAGCGCTCGCTCAGAAGTCTCCAGCCAGGGGCGCCTGGGTGGCACAGCAGTTAAGCGTCTGCCTTTGGCTCAGGGCGTGATCCCGGCGTTATGGGATCAAGCCCCACATCAGGCTCCTCCGCAATGAGCCTGCTTCTTCCTCTCCCACTCCCCCTGCTTGTGTTCCCTCTCTCGCTGGCTGTCTCTATCTCTGTCGAATACATAAATAAAATCTTAAAAAAAAAAAAAAAGAAGAAGAAGTCTCTGGCCAGGAGCAATAGGAGAGCTTTGCTCCTGCTTGAAATAACCGAGCAGGGGCGCCTGGGTGGCTCAGTCCTTAAGCGTCTGCCTTTGGCTCAGGGTGTGATCCCGGAGTCCTGGGATCAAGCCCCACATCGGGGTCTTCTGCTGGGAGCCTGCTTCTTCCTCTCCCACTCCCCCTGCTTGTGTTCCCTCTCTCGCTGGCTGTCTCTCTCTCTGTCAAATAAATAAATAAAATCTTTAAAAAAAAAAAAAGAAAGAAAGAAAGAAAGAAAGAAAGAAAGAAAGAAAGAAAGAACCGAGCATTTCCATGGATAAACTTTCAAGCAAGAAGAAGAAGGTGCGGAGGAGCAAAGTCTCTTAAGAAAGAGAGGGATGGGAAGAAAATCAAAGTATTAGCAGTCACAGCATCCCGTGCTCCAAAGAAGCACGCTTATCTCTGCACAGACGTTCCTTTGCAGGGATGACTGTCTAGCCTCCGTGCCACGGTTTTAATCCCTCCAAATGGGTTTTAGCTTTTGCCAAGATGGATGTCGGGTCCGAATTAAAACCAGAGTCACTTATCTTTGCCAAAGCATGTGCTTCTCCTTCCACGATGGAAAGTTGGGGAGATAGGTACGTCCTGCTCAGAACGTGCCCCTTGCAAAGTTATCAGACCCCGGAGGCTTGCTGAGAGCCAAAGAGCCTCACCCCCAGAGGGGCAGAAGCCCTTTGGGAATAAAGGAGGAGACCATGAAAAAAAGAAGACATGGGCTTTGCAGCCAAGGGGGAAGGGAAGAAGCAGGTGCTGTTCTGTTTGCTAAGAAAAGAGGCTTTTAAAAGGTTGTGTACCCCGGTTTTCCGAATCTCGGCTCGGACTCCTTTATTTGTACCTCCTCCTTAGGCCTCATCTGGGGGACAAGATGAGACTCCCAGGCACGTTTTCGGTTAAGAAATAAAGCTAGAAAGAAATCCTGACTTTTGCAACGTTGCAGATGGACCTTGAGGGCATTGCGCTGAAGGGAAATAAGACAGCCGGAGGAAACAAACACCGTGTGATCTCAAACCCAACTCACAGATAGAGGGAACAGACTGGTGGGGGCCAGAGGAAGGGTGGGGCGGACAAAGTGGGCGCAGGGGCCAAAAGGTACAAAACCCAGTTATAAGGAAAGTAAGTCCTGGAGATACAACTTCACAGCACAGCGACTACAGTGACCAAGGCTGAATTGTATCTTTGAAAGCTGCTGAGAGAGTAGATCGTAACAGTTCTCATGGCAAGAAAAACCTGGTAACTATGTGAGCATGTTTACTAAGCTTACTGTGGCGATCCTTCTGCAATACACGCATGGATCGAATCATTACATTGTACATCTAAAAGGAACCCAATGTTACACGTCACTCAGATTGCCATGTAAAAAATAAATATATTATACACTGAAAAAAGAAAGAACATATATTTTTTTTAAAGACCTAAGAAAGCCACCAAAAGCCAATGACTAGTGTCTCCCTCTCCCCTCTGCTTGCCGAGGAGACGAATTCTCTCGGAAGCCTGCACCCCGGATCTGCAACATGGTCCATAGGGAAACATAGACTCTGCCCAGAGGGACCTACTCTAATTAGGGGAAGAGGAGGAAGGTTGGAGTGTGTTTCCGTCCTCCCGGGTAGAGCAGGGTGTGCACTATGGCAAGAGACACAAGACCCGGCTCGTATGAACGGCAATCAGCGAGCCCACGTTTTGGGGACTTGGAAAGCCTCCAGTCCCTCTAAGCCATGACCATGGACCATGCGACTCTCAGCTCCCATCAGCCCTTTTTGGAGTCTGAGACCCAGAGCATCATCGCTGGGGCTCCCTCCTAAACGCTGGTTGCTGCTTTACATTCATTATTAATAATTACGGACTCTACCAGCTAAAGGTTCTAGGATACGTGGCTCCGTGTTAGGCTGTCCGTGTCACTAAATTTCTTTAAGGTGATGTCAATAAAAACCAAGCATCTTTCCTCAGAGGCCAAATGAAGCAGAGAGAGGAAGCTGACGAGGGGCAGGTCACTCAGGGATGAATCTGATTTCTCGGAAGTGGAAAAATAATTACAAAGGTTAAAACACACGCACAAAGACCCCAGGATTATTTTGAACAGTTGGCCTTTTTCCGCCCCCTTATGCCCACTGACCTTTTCTCATGGTTAAAACTAGCAGCTGGTGCATAGAACCTTAAAGTTCTCAGAGTGTGGAGGATGGAGAACCCCTCGGAGCAGCAATTCTCGAAGCTCAGGGCCCTGCGCCTTTGTACCTCTGGGAGAGAGGACCGACCGGGCAGGCCGAACCCCACCTTAATGCCTACAGCACGGGCACTGGCCGGAAACGTGTGTTGTTAGTGCCCTCTAGTGGCCAAAGCGTGGCCGAACTTCAAAAGAGATTTTTCACCCCGAGCTGGGTGTTGAGTGCTTTTGAAAAGCTATTTTGCAACTTGTCTGTTGCCTTGCTGCTCGATTGGGAACAGCTTTTGACTCCAGCATGCTGGTTCTTTCATCGTAAGCTGTCTCAAACCCTCTTGGGGGATACCCGTGAGTTTGAAATTGGCAAATTGGGATTATTCTCAAGAAAAACTTGTAGCCTCCAGAGTAAGCCATTCTTCAGCTGCATGATTTCTTCTTGACTGCCTATTCCCCCAAATCAGCATCATCATATTTATAAATGTCTTTTGTTGCCCCAGTGTCTTTGGCAAAATCATTTTTCTTCTTCATGCTAATCGTGTGCCTTGCAAAAACACTCAGAATCAAGCAATTCCCTTTGACCTGGAAATCCCACTTTTAGAAATTTTTGCTAAGTAATCACCATGGATCCGAGCAAGACTGAGGATAAGCTCCTTGTCAAAGGATTCTTCGTAATAAAGAGAAAAAAGCCCCCGCAAGCTCCCTGCGTGTCCAGCAATATAGAATTTGATAAATTGTAGTTCAACTGATGACGTGAGATGCTGTAAATAAGAATGGAGTGTTCTCGATGAGGCTTGAGGAGATCCTTTTGGCTAACAGATGGGGACACCGAGGTCCAGAGGAGGTGACTTTCCTGGTGTCTCACACAAAACCTGGGTGATGTGCCCTTTGTGATAAGTTATTGAGCTGTACATTTTTCTGAATGTGTGTATATTGTCCAATTTTAAAAGATTGACCAGAAAACAACAGATATCCTAATCCC